>NW_010250668.1:0-9233 GCF_000690775.1 Eurypyga helias | reverse complement strand
GCGCCGAGCGCCTCAGCGGGAAGCCGGGTGTCCCGCCGTGCCCCCTCGGCCTGTGAAGACCCCACCCGTCAGCCATCTTGCCGGGCTGCACAGGGGTGGGACAACGGGACAGGCGAAACTGGGGAGGGGGAATAAGAAGTGTGGCATTCCCTTCAAAATAAAGACCCATCAAAATAAAGACCCAGCGCGCTGGGGGCGGTTGGGTCGCTGCTGTAGGGCCTGCTGCCCTGCGGGTCACAGGCGGGCATCGCTTTCAGCTTCAATAAGCTCCGTTGTGGTTTCAGGAGCGTCACAGGGTCTGAGTCCTCACACTGAAACATCCACGGGGAGCGTTTCGGTGGGCTTTGGAATCTAAGCAAGAAGGTGAGGACGGCAGCAGTAGCCAGCCAGATCTCCTCCGTGCCTCTTGGGATGGCACCCATGGTGTGACACCACCAAGGGAAGAGGGAAAGGCTTCCAGGGGGATACCTCTGTGAGAGCATCCACCAAGGAAAGAGGGAAAGGCTTCCAGGGGGATACCTCTGTGAGAGCATCCACAAGGGAAGAGGGAAAGGCTTCCAGGGGGATACCTCTGTGAGAGCATCCACCAAGGAAAGAGGGAAAGGCCTCCACGGGAATACCTCTGTGACAGCATCCCTCACCCGCATCTGTTAACAGCGAGCATCCACCAAGGAAAGAGGGAAAGACCTCCACGGGAATACCTCTGTTACAGCAAGTGTGGGGTTCCCGGCTCGGCATCAGAGGAATATGCAGCCTGCGCAACGAATCGGAGGTGGTGAGAGAAGAGCAGCTACAAGGATGGTGGAGAGTGTCTGGGTAACGAGGACGCTGTGTACGCAGAAGAAGCGACAATTGTATGGAGTCATGATGAACAGCCCAGAAACATCAGTGTTGTGCATGCACCTGAAAACAAGAGGAGCTTGTGATCATAGTCAGGGACCTGTAACCCAGGGTGAGAAGAAGCTGTAAACCAGAGGTCGGTGAAGCATCAGAAGCCAATGTTGATGAGGTGGATGTAGGTGAAAACGGGAGCAGCTTATGCTCTTTTCAACCTGGGCTGAGGAAAGCATGAGACAATACAGCACAGGAGGTTACAAAGCTCACGGAAAGGTGGTGTCTGACCAAGGAAGGAGACTTGGGCACCACAGCCATTCTGTTGGTGGATGGGCATCCAACACAGGAGCAAAATGCAACTGCTGTGGGCAGGGAGCCGCTGCATAGTCTATCCAGCTCCACCGCCCCATCTCCACCATGTCCCTGGGAAAACACTGGTGAGCACTGACAAGTGGGTCCCCCAGCTTGGGGAACAGCGAAACAGAGGGTGGGGGAGCTGTGGTCACCCCCTTCCACTCCCCAGCTGCGAAACTCCTTCCCACTCCCTTGGTGGTGGGTCCCCACTTTACCCCACTTTGCAAAGGCTTTTGGAGGTTTCTCTGCGCTATACCAACTCAGAAAAAAGCTGGACTGAACTCAGCATGGATGGAGTGGGATAGATTTTACCGTTTATCATAACGTGCTATCCCGTGGGTGTGCTGGTAGGACAGGACCGTCCCCTGGCAAAGAAGAGGTTACCGCTGTCCAGCTTTGCACTGGGTTTAGGAGGAATGCAATCACCCAGTCTTATTTTTGGTTCTGCTGCATAAAAACAATTGCTCTTTGTAACCTGCATGGCGCAAAGGACCCATTTCTTCCGGCAGCCTTTAAGAGAGGGGATAAAAAAAGCAGAGGAAGAAAGTTGGCATTCAGCAAGTGCCAGGTTGTCAAGGTTTCCTCAGCTCTCAGACATAAATCTTTTCTTTTGACAGACACAGGAGAGACTTAAAACCATTTGGTTCTAAGTGAAACTTCAAAAGCAGCAATGTCTGTGTCTGATACAAGGTGAAAAGCAGAGTTCAGGGCCTCCTGTACGAGGCAACGACGTCACCATCACGGCACGCATGGGAGCATTGCACCAGGTTTGTGCTCGGCTTGTCACAAAGCTCTCCCTGCATGAGTCCCAAAATCCTGCGCTGCTTTCAGCCTGGCTGCCAGAGAGGCCGTGGGCCGAGTTTAGCTCTGCCAAGGACATGGGTCAAGTTCAGTCTGCTGGCAAAGAAGCAGGCTTTCACGAGGTCGAGTTTTTCAGCTTCCTTCCCCATCTGCATTGTTTTTTGTTTTAATAAATCGTGGAGTGCCGGTAAAATCCCCAAGCACCTGATGAGTGTGGGTATTAAACCGATGCTTAAAAAAGCCAAATCAAGCAAGCTTGGTCACTGGCCCGATGGCCATCCTGGATGTGATTATCAGAGCATCGGTAGACAATTTAGCTGATAAAGACTGAGGAGGCAGTAACATATAATTAGCACCAGTCAACATTGTTTTCTGGAAAAACCAATTTCATCCGAGCCTGATCTTATTCTCCACTGGGACCACAGGATGGGTTGCCAAAGGTAACAGCACAGAGGTGATAGGGGAGGCATACAGCATCCGACTGCTGAGTGTACAGCCAAATGGTAGGCACAAAATTAACAGATTCACAGCTGGCCATCAGCTCAGGTGGTGGGGATCACCCAGAAATCACTGACCCAGAAGGTCTGCTTTCATTTTCTGTGCAGACACTTGACATTACAGAAGTGAGGAGGGCTGTGGATTCAGCCAGGGAGCGAAGAGGGTGTGGGAAGGGGACAGCTCTACTGCAAGCCCAGCTCTGTTGTCCCAAGAGCTCAAGGCTGCAAGACCACACAGGTGAACCAGCATACCTGGTCTGTCTGTTCCCCCTTGCCACTGCTCCTCAGAAGGAGGCTGCAGACATCTTCTTAGTAACTATTTGATTCAAATGCCTAACAAATAGTGGGAGAAAAGTCCCTGATGCTCAAGGCATGCAAGTATTCCTCAATTCCCACCAGCAAACTCTCCAGCCATTTTTCTCCAGCTAAAGCAGGGAAATCAAGGCTCAGCAATGTTAGTCTCTGAAATAAAAACAAGCAAAAAGCTTTCAGGCTTCCATCATTGATCATCAAGCAGCCAAAAGACACAAAAGTAGAATTTTCTTCCCTTTGTAAGGGATTTTAGAGCCACAGGGTTGACCCCGGAGTGCTAACGGGTAGTGTGTCATGAGCTGGCTTGCAAAATGACCCTACTCCTGCAACACGGCCCGCAGGGCTGGCAACCTCCAGTAAGCACCAGCATCACACCATGCCTAGCACCCGTGGGGTTCCCTGACACCCAGAAGCCCCCGTTCCTGTGTGCCTGCCCACAGCGTGTCCCACAGCAGCAGTGCCCTGGCTGCTTTGGCAGCCGACACAGGCTCCCACACTCAGCACAGAGCACAAGAGAAAGCAATCTCATGCCCTTATCTCCTGGCTAAAACAGCAAGGCTCTTTTGTTTATTGAGTGCCAATGAATAGCACTGTCTTGGCTGTGAGATTGGCCTCCAGATCCCACTCTGGGCACAGCTGCTGGCAGGGAGCCTACAGCTGCAGCCCCCTGTTGCCACAGGAGCCTTTTGGCAGGGTTTGCTCCCTCATCACAGGCAGAAATCGCCCCACAGTGTCCCACCATCCATATCTGCCCCCCTGCAGAGGTGGCATTGGACTTATGGGGCATTGCAGGCTCAGGAGCATCACTTTCTTTGGGGCGTGTGGCTGAGCAATGCCAAATGGTGCCGTTTGCTCCAGGACTTTATGATGTTCCCCATTATCTACATCTAGTTTGTTCATCTGCCCTTCCAGCAAACAACTGAGGGAAATCTGAGGCTGCACTGACCTGCTTTGCTCTTTGTCAGGGGCAAAAAGGTGAGATGGCTCCATGCTGCCAGGCTGGAGGGTGAAAGGGACATTGTGGCCACTGCCACCCTGCCATGGGTGAAAAGGAGGTGGCCTGATCCACAGGGAGAGCCACAGCTTCCCAGGCTTGCTGCCTCGCCAAGAGCTGCCATCAGCTCCTTCAGGGCCATGTTATTTTGGGACCCCAAGAAGCTGATGGATCCATTTGTGACTGTCTCTGCCCTCCAGCCATCAATGATGCACAGTAGTTGTTATAAAATAGCCTGTTAAAGCAGCAGGATCTTCTTTTCCCACCCTGGACTGCAACCAAATCATCTCTTGCAAGGGATTTTTGAGGGGGAGACACTGTTTGCTTGCTCCTCTCAATGCACTGGGATGAAAGCCTTGCTGTGATTTTCACTCAGCCTGATGTTCCTGCAGCACATGAGGAATGTGCCAGGCCCCAGGAGCCAGTAACCTGCAGTCCTGGGAGGGAGTAGCTACATGCAGCATCACAACTTGTGCTTGGTCTCAGCTCTGGCCTTGAAGAGAAGCTAAGAATCACAAGGATTTCCTTTTTCTCCAATCTGGAGGGAAGAAGACAGAAAACATTTGCCCTGAGCCATTGCTGTTTCTAGAGGGAGTTAAGTCATTCAAGGACTGAGCTGAAGAAGCAGCAAGGCAAAGATTTATACCTCAGCTCATGTCCTCCCCCAGCTGCCCTGTTACCACCTCCCTCAGCCAGGTTTCCTGTCCTACTTCTCACTGTAATCTAAAGCTCCTCCTCATCAGCCCAACAAAGCATAATTAGAAGCCTAACCACCCAGGTTCATCAGCCAGGTCCCTTCTTCACACAGTGGGGAGAGATGGGCATCTCCACAGGGGTAGCAGCCACCCCTGCATGAGCCCCACTCTCTCCTGGACACACAGATTTGCTGTTTCTAAACCTGGTGATGCTAAGCACCTCCAGAAAACGAGGCTAGGCTGTGGCAGAGACCTGGCAGAGCTGATGTGGCTGGGACACATCTGGGGTTAGATCACTGTGGATTGCCACCTTGTGTTCATACCCAAAAGCTTTGAGCACTTGGTGCTGCCTTGAAGCCATCCCATGGGTGGACCTGCAGCACCCTGGTACCTTTTTTTAATCAGGAAAAAAGTTTTTCTGCATTAGGAAGGAAGAAAACTAAAAAATTTCTCCAGCTATTTGTGTTTTTATTAGGTATACCAAGATTTACCCTTGCTGGTTCAAGCAGAGGGATGACAGGATGGTGAATGCCTGGAAACTTACAGCAGCTTTAGCAACAAAAAGCAAAGGAGTGTTAGCTTGCAGTTTTCCCAGGTCACTCACTAAATGACTGCAGCCAGCATCCCTCAAGCTCTCATATTCCGTTAGCTAAATCAGTCCTGCCCAACTTCTCCGTGACGTGCGAGGCTGTCCCTCATGATCGACCTACGGTGGCCTCCTGCGACCCAGCATCCGATGGCCACACCGGGCCTGCCCCGAGATGTGGCTCTACCTGGTGACCCAGCATGTAGGACTCCGTGTGTGCCCAGCCAGGAGGTGCCCAAAGACAGAGATACCTCCAGCTCTCTGATGAGGCGCAATGAAAACATGGCAGAGTGCATGTTTTCAAGCTTAACATGTCCAGGGTAGAAATCCAATCTCTCCCTTTGAGCAGTGCTGCCTGATTTGTTACGGGTCACATCTGAAATTCTCAATCCAGGAGCGAAGCTTGGCCACATGGCTCCAAGGGGAGGCCCAGGCAACAGCCACCTCTGCCCCATACAAGTACGGTTTCCCCTTATCCACAGGAACGCTTCAGTTTCAGCAAGACTTGCAACCACCTTGCCTTTTCAGAGAAAGCAAGTAGAGACATCTGATGTGCCTCCTCCGCCTGCTTTGCTCCTTCACGTACTCTGCTGCTGTCTTACTCATCTCCTGCCTGAGAAAGGCAGTCCGTCTCTCACTCCTTCCATATGGGAATGCATTCAGCTTTCCATATTCATTCCCTTTTTAGAGGATGTTTTTCCCACCGACTTAACCAGTTATTTTCTGAACACAACATTTATATCTCAAACATCTCACAGCAATGAGTCAGTGTCAGAACTATGCAAAGTGGGGAAAAATTACCTCCTTTAGCTTATTTGCAGGTGATGATGGATTATTTCATTTGGTGCCACCTAGCTGAGAAACGGTGGATGGCAACCATCTATTCAGCCTTCATGCTTTCCCAGGAGACTTAATACTCTGCTGCAAAAAGAATTAAAAATACTGTGTAATACTCATCTCTGAGCATCTGTCATGCCTCTTGGACATTTTCCAGTTCCACTGTCTCCTGTCTGGGGAAGACAAGAACTGCACTGTTGTGCAATGAGCAAACCAAGGCTGAAGGATCTTATTCCCAGCCTCCCAAAAGAACTTTCCGTGTGGGTTCAACCTGCAGACCTACTGCAAGGCAGGAAGGGTAGAGGCTGAATTTTCCATTGTCAGGGTGCCTACCTCATTTCCACATTTCCCAGGCTACAAGTTATGTAGCTGGGAACTGGAAGAAGCACCAAACTATCCCTGTAGATTTCCAAGTCACACAGATTTACAGAAAAATGGTGCTTCAAAGAACATACAGTTTATTTCTGCAGAGTTCAGGAAATGGACACATGCTTATTTGTAGAGAAGGCTGTTTTCTTAATTTTAACAACATAAAACTGATAAGCATGGTGGGGTCACTTCGAGGCAGCCCTGGGCTGGGGCTCTGATGCCCCACTGAAAACCAGCCCCACACTTTTCCCAGAGAAAGCGACTCTTGACTTTAAAGGCTGAACACATGCTGTGATCCTCCTTTGTGGAGGAAAACGGTGAATTTAAGGACCACCAGATTCCCTTTCCCTTTTAAAATGAACAGCAGCATGAGTATGGACACTGTAGGGTACCAAACAGCAGGAAACCTTATCAACTGGCAGGGTATCTTCTAATGCTCCCTCAGTTTTGTGTCGAGCTCAGTAGGATCACGGCTGAACCATCCAGTCCTCAGCGCACCACAGGTATCTCCTTTCCCTTACTAGAGCCATCCTATGGATGTGCTGAATTTTACAGCGCTGTTGTCTGGCCACAGCAAACAGACAAACTGAACACAGCCCCTGTGGGCTCCCTCCCACCTTCTTATTTCTTTCAGGTCTTTTACTGGGAATTATACAGCATTTTACTGCCTGCACCGTGTAAACGGTTTAACTCCCTGCAGGGTATGGTCAGACTTTGCCTTGTGCTTTTTGTGGAATTTTAATAAACTGATTTCAGCTTTGCCTGGGCTTTCATTTGTCAGCAATTTCTTTTATTAATCTTTGCATGAGCTGGAAGCACCTTACCTGGATCTGTCTCCTGGCAGCTAGAGGACTGTCGTGGTAAGCAGAACCTGGAAGTGGAGGGTGGTACGTGGAGACCACACTGTTCACCTCCCAGGGCCATTTGGTCATTCTGCTGGAGATCTGCAAGTTTAGAAAGTAGAACAGGTTTTAATTACGAGAGTTAGAGATTTATGAGATGTTACAGTCAAAAAAAAGGAGGAGAAAAAAATGTTTCCACTCCCAAACAATGTCTCCCTTTATTTTTAATTTTTTTTTTTTCTAAGGAGGTTTCTCCTGGTCGGAATTTATTTGGGAGAATTTTGGATGCATCAGGATCATGCACAGTAAAACCCACAAAATCTGCCAGATCATCAGTAGGACACTGCAAGGTGCCTAATGGGCACCAGGGAAAGTCAGAGAGCTGGAAAGGGAAAGGTACTACTCCAGTATGTGATAACTCCTGAAGGAAGCCAGCAAGGAAAGCAATCTGTTGATTCCAAAGATAAATGCCACATTGGGATATCTGTTGCTGCTTCAACCATCTACTGCAACTGTAATCAGTGTTTTCCGGCCACAGCAACTACAGGTTTATGAAGGAGTTACTGTTCCTCGGAGAGATTATTGATAAAGATAACACACCTGAAAAGAACATGCTTTCTGTTGACTCCCATCCAGCTCAAACATTTGCTGCCAAGTCAGCTAAAGAAAAGAACAATCGGATGGTTGCTCCGATTTCCCGCCGGCACCTCCACATCCTCAGCTGGGTACTTGCTTCGGCGTCACTGCGAGGACAAAACCCGATGCCATCAAGGTGGCCCAGCACAGCGGCTGCCACTTGGCTGTGAAGGACTGGAAAAAACAATACTTGTCTGGGGCAGTTACTTAACTTCCCTTAAGTTATTGGCCCAAATCCTGAAGAGCTGTTCTACTGATGGTACCATCTAGAGTTTGATATCTCCTGCCACCTGGTCTGGTTGTAGCCCGTATCTAGAGTAGCCTAAACACCTGGCACTAACCTCCCTCTCTCCCAGCCTGATCTGTTCCCTGGAAGAGCTGTAGCTCTGCCGATGCCTGGATGAGTCCTCCACAAAGTCCAGGCTACCCAATTATTATTTTGGTGTTGCTTAACTCAGCTGTTGCCTGGCCATCACAACTGAAAGCTGAGCGCAGTGTAGCTTCACCCCATTGTAGCTGCGGATGCTACCTTATGCCACCCGGTTTTCCTCAGCCCAGCTTGGCCTAGCCAAAAGCCTACTGCACCTCTGCCGGAGGCCAGGCTAAGCCTACACATTGTCCCCTCTCCACTAGCCATGTTGCTCCCTAGACCTGCTTCACCTGAGCCCTACTCAAACGCTCAGCTAGTCAAACCCACGCGCTGAATGCTGTGTTTCCCGGCTTAGCCCCAGCGCAGCAAAGCCAAGCTACAGGGATACCATTAACTCACGCGCTTTACAGCCAGCGGTACCCAAACAAGAGCTCCTTCCCCATTTCCGTGCAGCACAGCCAAGCTCACCTGTGTCCTCCTGCCAGCTGGTTTAAAGGGACCTGGCTCTGACACCTCAAGGCATTTACAATTAGCAGACCATGCTGTGAAAGAGTTAAGTGCTTATTTTATTCCCAGTGACAGCAGTATGCCCAAATGCATTTCTCCATAACTGGAGGAAAGAAGAAATACCTCGCTGGCATATATCAAAATTACAGACAAGACAGATGCAGACTGCCAGAAAAAATGTACATTGGACTGGAACACAGCCTGAGACTTGAGGGGCAGCGTGGCTGGAGAAATCAGAGCTGAGCAAGTCCATAGGCCCAAGGTGACAACTCGAATCTGCAAGTCATCGTCTAGTGCTCTAACCACTCCATGGCTTGAGATTTTAGAATGGCCTTAAAAACCAACCAACCAACCAACCAGAACAATTTCATGCCTCTCATTCAATTGTACTGATGGCAGCTCTGAAACACAGCATGAGGGAAACCCCCCCTTGATTCTTCACAGGGAGAAGAAAACACCGGGATTTCTCAGACCTGCAGCTGTTGGTTGACGTTGGGTGTTGCAAAATGGCATTTTATACAGACTTTTGTTTTTTTCAGACTGAGAACAGCCCTTTAAATATAGCTTAGCTATATAATATAATGTAATATAATGTAATA
>NW_010250667.1:3314-6975 GCF_000690775.1 Eurypyga helias | reverse complement strand
CGGAGTTAAACCACGACACCGGGTTTCTCAGTCTGTTACTTTATTAGATGGGTCTTTACATCATAGTGCTGGCCCCATGGAAGACACTTTACAAATACTAAAAACACCTTTTAATTCAAAGCCACATTTAAAAAAAAAAATGTCATTCCATCCCCCCTCAAAACCAAGCTGTGTTTATTCATGGTTCCTTCTGAATCGGAAACAACAAAACCAACCTTTTTGGAAAGGGGGGGGGAAGGAAATACAATCACCCTGTAAACATGACAACCAGAAGATGTGCTCCCTGCCACTCTTCTAGGAGAGGGACATGGCATTAGAGCCCTGGCACACCCAGAAAGGGAACAGAGAACAGGGAAAGGGCAGGGGACAAAACCATTCCTACCCTTGGTTAGCAAAAGCAAAACTCTGTTGCTTAGCTCCAGGCTGCAAATAGGCTGGACTGGAGAAAGGGAGAACCGATTTATCATGGGGGCATCACATCAGCCCTTTAAAAGCCCCAGAAATAGTCTCCTTCCTCATGGCTGCCCAATATCCAGAGAGAGCCAACACTCCGTGGGCTGGTGAAGGCAGGCAGAGGCAGCGATGCCCTTCAGCTGGAGGAGGTTTGTTATGAACAGTGTGCTGCAGGATGTGCTTCTGCAGGTCACATGTAACAGATGAAAGCCAGGCACCGGGTACGGATTCCTGTAACAACCACCGTTTCACAGAGTAGCTCCAGCCTGAGCCCAACGGGACCAGGAACAAAACCACTGTGGCTGCCGTAACACATTTCTAATGCAATTAAAAGGCTCAAACCAGCACATTATCGTGGTTCAGGAACAACCCTCTGCATTCATTAATTCTACATCAGCTCCCAGCCTGGCGCTATCATATCTGAAAGGCACCGTCAATGCTTTTGGAGATGAGACAGGCAGTCCTCCTAGGAGGACAGGCTAGTTGCTGAAAAGCTGCTATGCCTCTGCCTGAAAAGGGTCCCAGCCCTTAGATGTCCATCCAGGCCGTGGTTTATTAATAGACACATTAACAGTGCGGATTCAGAAGAAACTTGGAATGGCCCAAATGGATGTAGTCTTGCAAGTTGACAGGAAGCTTATAAATATGTATTAGGAACTCTAAATGGGTAGTAAATGCAGTCCTCAGATGAAGAGCTGTTAAAGACCTGGGGGCTGACTCCTTCAGCTAGGTACCTAGAAGTTGCAACACATCGCATACCACCTTTTCCTGAAATGCCACATGTCTCTAAATCAGCATATGAGACTTTAAAATAACACTTTTTTTTTTTTTAAGCAGAAACATTTTCTCTTGCTAGGGAAGCAGGCCCAAATCGAACAATGCTGCCCAGAGATCAACAAAGAGAAACTTCAGTGCTATCTCACACCTTTTGGTTGTGTAAAGAAGAAGGTGCTGCCTAGTGAGGTCTCTGTCCCCCCATCCACGTCTGCTCTGGATCCCATCCAGCAGCTCAGCCAAGCACTGCCCTGTGCAGGTGGAGGAAGGCAGCCCAAGAGGGACACAGCACCATGGAACAGAAAGGACAGAGGGATAGACCTGCTGTAGCTCTGCAGTGTGACTCCAAGTTAAAGCCAGGAGAATCATCCAAAACACTGTGGCACATCATAAGGAGACAAGACATCAGTGGAGAAAGTGATGCCGAGAGTAACAAGCCACCGTGACATATCTCCACATCTCCTCTTCCCTTGCATCCCTTGTTTCAAGACTCCTTTGTTCCTTCCAAATGATGCTTTGCAGCCTGTAATTCCGACTGCAGGGTGGTCAGGCTGGCTGACCCACGTGGCCCACACATATATAGCACTTAAAAGTCGCAAGTACATGTGTGATCACGAGAGCTCCTGCAATAACACCTTCTAGCCCCTCACTTGTCCTCACCAAAGGCACATGAGTGTGATACCTCACTGTGTCACCGCCGGACTGAGCACCGTTGCAAACTTCCCCCTCTGCACATACACTACACTTCTTTAAGAGACACAAGCCTGCAGCCAGCTGAACAGTTTAATTATGCCATAGTGCAGTCTCTGATAAGATGGTGTTAGCTAGGTGCCAGAGGGACTGTGGTGCCAGCAATCACAGCAAATGAAGCAGCAGAAGCATCTTTGGAACAACATCCAGACAGTCCCGTTTCTGCATAGTCTATACAGGGAGGAAGAGGAAAGAAGAAAACACCAACGCTTCCTCCTCAAAGGCAAAAAAGTCCAAATCACTGTCTTTCCCTTAAGCAACAAAGGGCCACAGTAGACAGAAATAAATCTAAGGCAAATGTTGGGGGGCCACAAGGCCAAGGTTAGTCTAAGACAATGCCAAAGCTGCTCTGCCCCAGGCTAGTCCATAGAGAGGACTGGGAAAAGAAGCAGCCACAGTGGGGAGAGAGGCTGATAACCCCTGCGCAGAGGGCAGGAGCCATCATCCGTTTCTCCTGCTCAGAGAGGTTATTGCTTCAGCCTGAGCTGGCTAGCCCAGTGAGCACCAGGCTCACGTGAGAGGCAATGCATACAGCTAACAGTGCAAGTACGATCGCAGAAAGGGTCCTGCCCAGTTTCCCAGCCTGGGGCGTGTTGAGCAGGCCACTCCTGGAAAAGCCACTAAAACTTCCAGTCGCCATCCCCTAGTGCAGGACAGAGGCCACGTTTACCCCAGACAGAGCAAGGGGACAGGAGGGTGATGTTGTAGGAAGAGGCTGCTGAGAGGATCTTCCAAGTCCAAGTTGCCCACCTGCAGCCCAGAAGCACACAGCAAGTACCAGCCGGTGGCCGGCCAGCTGCACGGTGTTAGGAGCTCTCTGCAGAGCTGAACGGGATGAACTTGGCATGCTTGGTTGGGGATGCTGGCATCTGTCCATCTGCCTCCTCGCTCAGCTTGAAGAACATCTCCTGCTCACGCTTCTTCTGGTTCAGCTCGTCCTCCAGGGCCTTAAGCAGAGGGAACACATTCAAGAGCTGCATGTGAGACTGTACTGGAGCTACGGACACTGTCCCCTCCAACCAGCCAAGCAGGACATCCTGCTCACGCCAAGGAGGCCCTACCTTCTTCCGTGGCCTCAGCTTGTCTCGCCACTCCTTCATGTGCTGGTTGTGGTTCTCATCCAGGGACTTCAGCTTCTGGGTTTCGTGCTCAATCAAGAGGTGACACTTTTCATTCTAAACACAGATCACAAACCAGAACACACATTAAGCAGCTGGTACTGTAAACCCAGTGGTCAAACAGGACTTGCATCAGCCAGAGGCATTCAGAGCTCTGAGCACCAGGGCACATTTAAACACAGCCACAAAAACCCTCAAGGTAGAGCAAGGGGACATCAGGTCTACCTCACTGGCAGTTAACATGCAGACACTTTTTACAACATGCTCCCTGCACCGGAGCAGAAAAGCCAGAGGCATTCAGAGCTCTGAGCACCAGGGCACATTTAAACACAGCCACAAAAACCCTCAAGGTAGAGCAAGGGGACATCAGGTCTACCTCACTGACAACACGCAGCCACTTTTTACAACATGCTCCCTGCACTGGAGCAGAAACAGCACGCAGGCAACTCAGACCAAGCCATGAGGAATAGGTACCTGCAGATGCTGCAGCTCATTCGTGTTGCTCTCACACTGGGCCTGCATGTCCTTCATCTGCGTCTCATGCTTCTGCTGCTGGTGCAGCCGCT
>NW_010250667.1:0-3298 GCF_000690775.1 Eurypyga helias | reverse complement strand
CCTGCTGAGCAAACTAGAAGAGAGAAAAGCAGGTGCCTGTGTAGGCAGTGTTGCTCTGATCTCTGAAGCTGGTTAGGAGACCGGCCAGCTTGCACTAGGTTATAGGAAAGAAAGAAAAGCCCTGAGGATGCTTCCCAACACTAGTCATGGGAGCAGTGCTGAAAACCACACCTGATGCCATAAATGTAAAGACCTCTGACTCCCTGCAGTGGGTTAGAAATTTGGGAACAGTTGCCTTTTTCCGACTTCCCTTCTGCCAGTAGGGCAGCAAAGTACTTTACCCACAAGCCAAGCCTCAACCCTGGTGCTCTTTGCAAGACCTGACCTGTTTTATCTTCTCCCGCTGCTCAGATGCGCTTCCGCTGGAGTGGATGTGAAGGCTCTTCTTGTACATGGCCATCCGTGTCTTCCCTTCACTCCGCTGGATTTTGGGGAGACGGGCTCTCTCCTGCTGCTGCCGAATTTTCAGCTGCTCCAACATGCGCTGGTTGTAGCGCTGCATTTGTTCCCTTTCCTGCAATGGCAGACGGACAGGTATCAGAGGAGGAGGAGGGACACCCCAGGTCAAATAGACAGTGCTGAGGAGAACAAAGAGAACTGGAAAGCAGATCTGGGAGGTGCACAGAGGTAGCTGGTGACAGCACCTCTGACAGCAGCTCCAAGGGGACAAGAGGTGAAAGCAGCTACCAAACATGCTGTGAAAGCAGCGGCGAAAGGAGCTGGAAGGAAGTAGAAGTGACTGAGACATGCCAGTCTTCACTCACTGCTCTGGGAATCCACCATCCCATATACTGGATAGTGACAGATTTCCAGAGAAGCCCCCAAAATTCACAACTGCTTCTTGTGTGTTAAATGCACGCAGCACAGAATACACATCCCATGGAAGCAGGCTGAGCGTTATTCTGGTCCTTTTTCACTAATAACGACCAAATCCCGTAACTCCTCACCCACCCTTACCCACTTACAGCCTGGAAGGGAAACATCCCTCCTGGGGTCACCCAGGCACCCTGCCGACCAGCACCGGCATAGGAAGGTGCTAACTCTTCACCTTCTCATGCTTCCGGAGCAACTCATGCCTCTGGAGGAAATACTGGTCCTTTAGCTGCTGCTTGATAAGCTGGTGTTTCTCCTGTTGCTGGTGCTCTTCGAGATCCCAAATGCATGCCTCCCGGTCTGAGGAAGGGAGAAGGGTCAGGAGACAACCCACCCTGACCCCCCAGCTCAGTCACATGTAGCATCCCAAGCACAAGCGATCCCTACATTTAGGAGCTGTGCAGCAAAGGCAGGGGTTGATCATTCAAACTCCCGTTTTCCAAGAGAAATTGGTTGCAAACCATATTGGAGAATCATTTCTTGCAATTATGAAGCCTAATTGGTTCATATTTGTAAAGCACTTTAATCTTCAAAGTGCTAAGTATTATTATTGTTAAACATTTAGACAGGATCTGGCAAGGCTGTTTTTTTTTTAAATCTTATCCTACCAGCTTGCAACTCTGTCACAGCATCTGTTGCGTGGGAAGAGCCAGTGTTGGATAAACCCATCGCTACAGCATTTGCTTTCCTCCTTTACAGCCTTTGCCACCCACCTCTCATGAGCTGCTGCTTTTTGTTCAGGCACTCGCGTTCCTTGTCACAGATCTCTCTCTTGTTCTGGGCAGTTATATTCTTCATGGCTAGCTCCATGTCCTCCTTCTGCTTGGCCAAAAACTCCTGTTCCTGGAAGAAAACAGCAGTACCACCATGAGCCCTCCTTCTGCTGCAACTTGAGAAGCATCTGGTGGTGTTTTAGAAACTGCCAGTCCCTCAAGGGGGAAAAATTCTGAGGTTGTGGCAATCTTTTCTCAGCCTTACCATGGTTTGTTTTTTCTGGGCAAAGTCATCCATCTTCACCTTCATGTTCCCTTTGCGCTGTTGCCGTGGCAGCTTCTCAACCTCATTCTTGACCTTTATGGGGGAAAATGAGATTTATCAGCAGGTAACTTGAGGCCAAGAACAACCCCACCTAATGTTGCTAAACAGCTGGACCTCAGGAAACACCCGAACAGGCCAGAGAAAAGCAAGAGCTTCCTCCTAAAACACCAGCAACTGCTTCCCCTCAAGTTCTGCTACAGAGAAATGCCAAAGCTTTCCTGGAAGAAACAGATGCAGGAAACCAGCTTTCTTCCATCCTATCCCCATTTTTACCTCCTTCTTCATCTGCTTCAGCTGCTCCAGGAATTTGACATGGTCCCGCTCCTGCTCCAGGCGAATGCGCTTGGCCTCCTCGCGCCGGCGCAGCGAGTGATCTTGTTCCATCTTCTCAATCTGCTGCTTCTGCTGCCGTTCGAGGTTTTCCAGTTCGGTGTCGTAGAACTTCTTCTTTGTCTGTATGGGAAGGGAACAGAGGTCAACCTCAGCCTTCTCTCTGCTTCGTCTCCTCACAAAAGTTAAAAAAAAAAAGAAAAGAAGAAAAAAAAGAGGGCAGAGGTTATTCTTGCATGGATTGAGCCTCTTCACCGAACACAGAGGAGAGAAACCTCCCAATAACACCCCACAAAGCACCCAGGGTAGAGCCAGCTCTAGCATGAGCACAAGGCATTTTTGAACTTGTTCTAGTGCTGATGCACTTCAAGCCTTCCTCCTGCTTACGTCCTGATCTGCAACATCCCACTACGACCCACGGCTCCGGGCAAATATTAGCAGGCAGCAAAGCTCAAGCCTCACAGTTCTTCCTCTGCAGACAGGGATCTCCAGGTTTGAGGGCACTGCACTCTGACAGCTCCCTCGTATCCGATCTCTGCCTCCCTGCAAGCTGCAGGGGTGGAGCATCCCCACGTCAACGAGAGCAGGTTTTTTAAAGAGTAAAGGAAGCAGGTCTGGGGCTTTTGCACTTTGTGCTGTACAGTGAGTAAACCTCACGAACGAGAAGCGACTTGCCGAGATGGGCATTCGCAGACACGGCACGTCAGGGCTGGAGAAATACAGCGGAGCACAGGAATGAGGGATGGCTCCCAGCCTGCTGCGAGGGGATGGGGATACCAGGCGCACATGCTAGGTGAATTAATAAAGGGGGATTTGAAAGATGTTCATGAAAGCTTTAAAGGGACTTATCTGCAAAATTATTTTACTTCAACAGAAGCTGCCAACAGAGGCACTAAGTAAGCCCAATTTATTCAATTTACACTCAAACACTTGCCAGATTTCCTGCTGTCACACATTGGCCACATTGCTTTCTTATTTAAATCTCCTTTTCTGTGAAATACAACAGCATTATAAACTATTTCTCGCATTATCCAGGAACAAACATAGAAGAAAATCA
>NW_010250666.1:31363-43774 GCF_000690775.1 Eurypyga helias | reverse complement strand
AATCAATCAATCAAAGTAGGTTACAACCAAGAGTTTATCACACATGGTTGCTATTGGTCAATAGCTAATGAACTGCAATGTGAGCAATCTGGAGTCTGTAGAGGCTAACTAGTAAATTGTTGTTTGTGCGGACTACAAGGTTTGTCAAATGGCATTGCACCCATTATGTTTACAGTGTTACCAAGGGAAATTGTGGGTTGCACAGCCTTAGCCATCGATCTTTCTACCAACAGTCTGAGTCCTTAAGCAGAAGGTGGTTTGGAGTCCAGGATAGGGTTGCTTACTATGGAAAGTTTCACAACTCTTTTATTTAATGGGAAAAGATAGCTTGCTTTGTTGCAGACATTAGAGTTGGTTTATATTTCCTATGAGTCTACAATTCTAGGTTTATCATCTATTTCCTTTGTTAATTAAGTCTTCTTGTGGACATTCGCAAGTTCATGCTGTATGATATTATGTCCAAAAAAAGTGTACTTTTCAGTGAAACACTGAACATTTTATCAGGTAGAAATGCTTCAGGAAAATTTTTTGCACATATTTCATGTAATGCTATGATAAAACGCTGCAGAAAATAATTCAAAATCTCATTAAATTTACAATTGTAAATTATATGCCATTGACAAAACTGTGAAGCACAGTAACTTCAACGCAGCTGATTTCTCTCATCACTCAAAGAACACAGCGGTATCAGAATTGCCCATGCTGAAGTAAAACAGGAAGGATCAGAGAAGTGAGATCTTAAGGACATGTCTGGGAAAAAGAGAGGTACAGTAGGAATTTGCCAAGAAATATTTTTATTAAGTATATCTTTCTTCTTTCCCCATATCACAGAAGGAAGAGCCAATAATTCCAAGAAGCCCATTAGGTGACCTCGCTAAATCACCCAGGTAACTTGGTCTAACCCAACTACAGCTCATAAATTTCATTTCTAAATTGTACATATATTCTTGTTATCCATTATTTTATAAGTACAATTAATTAACTGTCAAACTATATTTCCTAGTCAGTTATGCATTTCTAGCCCATCTACTGTGTAATCACTTTTTAGATTGCCTCTACATTTTTCTGCATTGCTGAGGTTCTCTTTGTTATTTTCTTACTCTGTTTGCACTGTGGTTAGAAAGAGAACACTTGTGTTTACAAAAAGCAACTATCCACAACATTATATTAAACCTTGAAAGTATTTTTGTATTTTATTATACAAGTTTTACTGTATTAGTTTAGTTTTGCTGAGAATTTGGCCCATTACCTTCTTTAATAACTGACTTAATATTGCTTGCTGCCAAATCTGACACCTCAAGCCACATTCATATGCTAAATAACCTCATAATGCAGGGGGTTAATCGTTCAGGTTCACTTAAAAAAAATTCACTAATCAACAAACAAGATTAACATTTAATTCTCTTGGGTAAAAACAAGATTTCCCATTCTAATATGAGTTTGGATTGTTTACAGTTGGGTCTTCAGAGACAAATATTTTCATTAATCAAGTCAGAATAACACCAGAAGAAAATTGATCATTAAATTAATCAGCTTAATAGAGAGCTTAAAAATTCCTTTTTTTTAATCAAGGCTATAAAATATTAATTTCACAAATTTATTTGTACAGCCTGTCCCATATATTGACATATCCTGACTATCCTGTTCTGTATTGCTGCAGTTAAAATGCAGTTACAAGTTCTCTAGTTTATGTTGCTAAATTCAGACTATTTGAGCAAACATTTTAACTTCAGAATTGTTGGCCTAGATAACATCATATAGATACTATACTGCAAATGCTACTCATTTTTATAATGCTCCTTGTTTGACTAGACTACTCACCAACCAAAAAGAAATCAGATCAATTTAAGGGAATCATGCTTTTTATTGATTTCATTCTGGTGGGGGGGGGGAGAAAAAAAGAAAAACATAAATTCCTGGATAAAAAACAGAAGTTTTTTAAAAAAAATCTTTAAATTAGAAACTGGTTTTTTACAAGAAGCTGTCCAAAAAAAAAAAAAACCCCAAACAAAAAAAACACCACAACCTAGTTCTTAACTAGGAACTGCCAAGAAAAGTATCTTTAAAAGATTTCAACACATAGTCCTGACACATTGCAGAAGTTTACATCTTGTGGAACTAAACTCATACAATAAAGAAATACAGTTTGTCTTTACAATGGATTTTCTTACTTCTGGGGTTTTGTTACAATGTTTTTTGGTTTTGTTTTTTTTTTTTTCTTAAACTGAAATGTCAAATGAGATGAAGGCCCCTTCAAGGAAATCGTGTCTAACCCATGGAAAAGGATAATAAAAGGTTTATGCAGTTATCTGAAGACAAATGCGCATATTTAAACATATTTTCTTTTTTCCTGTTGCATAAAAAATTGAGCAACATTCCATTCTCAGCTTGGAGCTGGAACTTGCAGAAAAAAAAAGATCTGTTCCTAAATTTTTCTGTCTATTTGTTTTAATACACTGTGGTCAAAGTTTACACTTTTTTACTGGAAGAAAACATATCCATACTAATATCATTGAAGTTAATATAGTAAATTATTTTTTTTATCAGAAAAAGTAAGAAAGACCCAAATACAACCAATTATATTCTTATAACAATTATTAGCAAAAAAGAACTGACTGTATTTGCCATGACATCCTGCTTAACATCATTAATAATCTGGATGATGGCCAGAGCGTACCCTCAACAAGTTTTCTGATGACCAAACCTGGGAGGAATGGCTAATACACCAGGGGGTTGTGCTGCCATCCAGTGGCACCTCGATTGGACAAATATGCTGACAGGACCCTCATGAAGTTCAACAAGGGGAGTGCAAAGTCCTGCACCTGGGGAGGAACAACCCCATGTACCAACACATGCCAGGGGCTGACCAGCTGAAAAGCAGTTTGGCAGAAGAGGACGTGGGGGTCCTGGTGGACACTGAGTTGAACATGAGCCAACAATGTGGCCTTGTGGCAAAAAAAGGCTAATGATGTCCTGGGCCGCATTAGGAGGGGCGTTGCCAGCAGGTCAAGGGAGTGATCTTTCTCCTCTACTCAGCACAGGTGAAGCTGAGTACTGCGACCAGTCCTGGGCTCCCCAGTACAAGAAAGATGTGGACGCATGTGAAGTCCAGTGAAGGGCCATGAAGATGATTAAGACTTCCTGTCTCCTATGAGGGAAAGCAGAGAGAACTGGGACTGTTCAGCTTGAAGAAGTGAAGGCTCAGGGGGAATCTTATTTATTTTTATAAATACCTGAAGGTAGGGTGCAAGGGAGACAGATCTAGGCTATTTTCCTTGGTGTCCCATGGCAGTAGAAGAGGTAATGGGCACAAACTGAAATACAGGAAGTTCCAACTGAACATCAGGAAACATTTCGTAATGTGGGGGTGGTCGAGCACTGACACAGGTTGCCTAAAGGACTTGTGAGGTCACTATCTGTGGATATATTCAAAAGCCATCTGGGCATGGTCCTTGGAAATCTGTTCTAGGTAGCCCTGCTAGAGCAGGAGTTTGGACAAAATTACTTCCAGAAGTCCATTTCAACATCCACCCCTCTGGGATTCTGTGAAAACTGCAGAACTGATTCTAAGGAACAATACAAGAAAAAGGTCATTCAAAGAAATACCATCCCATTACATGCTTCAGAGAAAATATCTGGAGAAAAACCTGCAGAAAACTAAGAATGCTGATACATCATCCCACTTATTTGTACAGCAGGAAAGGGAAGAGAACCAAGGCTTCCTTCTTCCTACTTCCAATTCTTATCTACAGATCTTGCCACTTCTCACAACTTTTCTTCAGATCTGAACTAAACCCACTCCGAATGAAAGTGGAAAACTCACAATCTCTGTAGCACATGGGTGCTGTTGAACTTGGAATCTTGTGGAAAATATACTAGAGTATCACTAGAGTATCTAGTATACACCAGAGTATCACTTTCAATATATTGTCTCCCAGGGCATTCCTTTCATTTAAATACATTTTTAAAATCTTTTCATCAATTTGTTTGCTTGATGGTTATTAGCAATACTGATTCTTTGATATTTGTTGGGCTCGTTTCAAATCAAATCTGTTGACCAAGTTTGGAATTATGCCGGTGAGTTGGTTCTGTCCAGCATTTTAATATTTAAACATATTATATCTTTACTGTATTTATACATGATACCACAGGTACCTTGAAAATCCAGCTTCTTATAATGAAATTACTGAAATATTATGACTAGAAAAGCTCTTGATTCAAATACATGGGTATCTATCCCAAAGTGACTGGAAAAATTATATTTTGCAGATAAAATTCAATTTGCTAGTCTCAGCAACAACATAATAAGAATTATTTCCAGCATATTTTAAGAATTGGAACTCGGAAAACATATCAGACAGGGAGGGCTATCTTCTTTTTATTTTTTATTGGTCAGTAAAGCAACTAAAATTAGAGTTGCTCTCACAAATTATAGGTTATACGTATGGAGAATCTTTCTCCCAGAATCAAGAAATGCAATTAATAAAAATGACTTGCTCATACTTACTGTTTCCTTGCAAAACCTCTTCTTTTTTTTTTTTTTTCAGAGAAGAGGAGATTACAAAGAACTTAAAACTAGAAAAATAATTTAGTTGGATATAGGTACAAAATGTAACTAATAGGAAACTGAAGACACATTCATACATGCTCTTCAGTTTCTCATTTTTTCAGTATCAAGTCCTGCAGGAATATCCTTTGCTGAAGGCAGATCCTGAGCAACTCCCCCAGCTGAAGTCAACACAATTTCACTGAAGGAGAGCAAACTAGAAGACAGAACACTACAGGTAATTATTTTATCTTCTTTTTCAGTGTGAGAAATAATTCCTGTCTTCTGTTTCATTGTGTTAAGAGGATGAGTCTAGGACCTCTCAGAAGTTACGGCTCTAATGAAGGCATTCTTCATGCCAATATCCAATGCAAATAGCAACAATATATAATTCTGGAGGTAGGCAGGAAAGACTCCACAATCCATAAACAAGGTCAGAGTTGGAAAAGGGCTAGCTTGTGCCAACCAAGTGAGAGAATTGCCATGATTCAGTCACACACCTAAGCATTCTCACAACATAAAACAGGTGATGGAGAGACTAAGAATCCAAAGTGTCAGTCAAAAGCTGTTCATTTCATCAAAAGAGAGCTATTTCTGCCAAGTTGCAGAGTGCTTTCAACAGCAATTAATGTTTTAAATAATATTTTTGTCTCTCAGACATTATTTCAGAATTTTACATCTAACCAGTGACTTCCTCCAGTATTTGCTGGAATCTGGAATTTCAGTCCCCATACGAAGATGCAGCCAAAGTGCATATGTGCAACCAAGAGTAATGTTAGGGTATTCAGGAACAAGGTTCATGTAAATACTTGATGTTGTTGCTTAAATTGGGCAGAATGTAAAGTAAAGACATTGGTTATAAGATGATGCAAGAATCAACTGGAGGTTGCATAGAGTTTTAGGTACTGCAAGTGGCACGTATTTGGACAAGGACAAGAAAGGCAGGTTGCTTTCGGTGCTGCTTCTATTGCTCAGGCTCTATTCCATGGCTTGTCCTGTGGTGCTAACATCTCCTCAAGCCAAGCATGAGTCTGATGTTTAGCCATCAACTATTCCCTCTCCCCAGTGTCAACGGAAGAGTGTGGTGTGAGGCCTTAGTCATCTGAGACATTCCCATTTTTCTGTGGGCTGATGTTGTAGAGGTCTCGTCCTATTGCCCATATCAAATTAGGCAAAAGTATAGTGGATAACAAGCTCCTTAGATCCTTACTTAATTCTTCCCCATTAGGAGCCCATATCCTGATTGCAGAGAAATATCCCAACCACCTTTTCACTTTTAAGTCTGCCTTCATTCCGCTCATTAATACATGACTACCCTAAAGGAAGCTACACTTTAATTGCTCTTAAAAATTCTTCTAAATTGATCTTCTTTGTGCGCAGTTCTATTCAGTGCCTGAAATGCTATTTAAAGCATGTATGTTTTTTCCTAAGGCTAACCTAGCAGTTACTGCTGAGCACCTCTGTAACCTTCCCAGTGATATTACTGGTCCCTTCACTAACAGTGACTTCACACAGTTGTAAGTTCTTTCCATTCAGCAGCAAAATTTCTTTCCTATATAGGTAGTACACTCTTCTTCAGGCTGTAACTAATAATAAGGTCTAAGGCATTAAAATATAAACTATTCAAATCTTTTCATCTTCAAAAACTACTGTATGTTCAAAGGAAAGAGATAGACAGATGTGCCAGCTCACTAAAACCAACGGTGAAACATGGAATTTCGATTTAGTTTTCAAGAGAGATTTCCTCATATCAGCTTCTCTGAACAAATCATATGGAAACAAATTATGTAAATAACTTTCAGAAGTTCTATGAAGCAAATTTCTCCTTCTGTATCTAAAGGAAGCATGCGAGTTTTTCTAATGCTAATAATATCTACAATACAGGTAAAATCAGTAAGAACAGTATAATGACAAAGAAAATACAAATATTAATCTAACATATCGCATGAAGAAATCCAGAGAAAATAGGCAACATGGAATCCTCTGATGGCATTCCTTACAAAATTTGACTTTTCAGTTGATGATACATATCTTCTTGATGGTTATTTTATTTGAAGAAACAGTCTAATTAAAAGGTTTAAAAAAAGCTCCTGCCTTTTCAGATCACACAGTAGTACTGGAAATTTTTTTTATTTTTATTGCAGTATTATTACTGTGTAAGCCAAATTGGTTTAAAGAAATCTTTAGCATTTTGACAACACATTAGGGTACTTGGATACAATCTGAAGGTCTGTGCCAAAACCACAAATTTCAAGCAAAAGAATACAGTGCACAACTAATCCTTTTTCCCAAAGTTCTCAGCATCTTTCTCAGCTGTACCACAGATGATAATAGACATTTTCTTCAGCTCGTGCTATGGATTCCCAGACACAGCTAACTGTATTAGCTGTGTCTAATATGCATAGTGTGGCCAGCAGATCAAAGGAGGTGATTCTGCCCTTCTACTCTGCTCTTGTGAGACCCCACCTGGAGTTCTGCATCCAGATGTGGAGCCCTCAACATAAGAAGTATATAGATGAGTTGGAGAGAGTCCAGAGGAGGCCACAAAGATGCTCAGAGGGCTGGAGCACCTCTCCTGTGATGAAAGGCTTACAGAATTGGGCTTGTTCAGCCTGGAGAAGAGAAGGCTCCGGGGAGACCTTATTGCAACCTTCCAGTGCCTGAAGGAGCCTACAAGAAAGCTGGGAGGGGACTTTTTACAAGAGCCTGAAGTGACAGGACAAGGGGTAATGGGTTTAAATTGAAAGTGGGGAGGTTTAGATTAGATATCAGGAAGAAATTCTTCCCAGAGAGGGTGGTGAGACACTGGGACAGGTTGCCCAGAGATGTTGTGGATGTCCCATCCCTGGATGTCTTCAAGGCCAGGCTGGATGACGCTTTGAGCAACCTTGTCTACTGGAAGGTGTCCCTGCCCATGGCAGGGGGTTTGGAACTAGGTGATCTTTAAGGTCCCTTCCAACCCAAACCACTCTACGATTCTATGATTCTGTATGAGAGTCGGTAGTGCCATCTGGAAATTACCAGTGCTAACAAGACGTGTGGAGATGTGCCTGTTTTTAACAGAAATTAACTTCAGCCTCTGGATTGTAATTTATGATAATTATGTTTTGGAGGAAGGCTTAATGTTCAGTGTGTTTCTATGCTCCTTGTCCAAACTGTAAAGCAAAGGAAGAGCTTCGTACATAAACCATGTGAAAATTTTAAAGACAATGGAATAAGTTTGTATCTAATGATATTTGAGTTAAATATTTGATTTGAAACATTTTCAGTTCCTCACTCTTAGTGAAGAAGGAACAAAACACTAAAAGGAAAAATAATAACAGCTTAGCAAGCCTTTTCTCTGTAGATCACTAGTTTAAATCCAGTTCAAGTTCGTGTAAACCAGAATTTCATGTTTGGCAATTGTTTAACAATCTTCAGGAACTGAGTTGAGCTGAGCTCAGAGCCACGGAGAATGTGATATTCCCTATTGAGAAAAAACTTCTATTACGATTGCCACTTGAGAAGTCTCATCAATGAAACCAGAAACAAGAGGACCATTGAAGTGATTGGTCTGAGGAGTAATTTTCCAGTTATTTTCACTTTTAAGAAGAAACTCCCTGGTCTTTGTTGTAAGGATTGTTAACATATTATCTGCATAAAACAGACATGTCCTACTCCAGTTTTGGTTTGGGCACATCTTCGCCAGCAAGTGCACAACGAGCATGCTTCCTGGTTCACACACCTTGGGACAGGGAGAGGAACAATTCTGCTGTATGCCTGTGTGGCATATCCGTGAGCTTTAGGCAATGGGCTGCTGGAGTACTGAGGTATTTTAGGGAATAAGAAGAAATTTAACTTTGTGTGTATTAGGTATTTTAGCATGGAAAGTCACATCCAGGTTACAGCTCAGCTCAGATTCCAGTCTTGAAATGCACTTCATAAAGCAATTAGCTGGTATCCCAAATAGGGATGTCCTCATGAACTGAACATGGTATGAGGACATTAGAGTTTGCTTTGGGCAGTTCAAGAAAATACGTCAATGGTTTGGAAATAAGAATGCTGATCCTGGAAGTGAGAAGAGCTGGGGAAGCAGCTATAAACAAGTATTTTCTCTGTGACTGGCAAATACACCAGGTGACTTTAATGAGAAACAAAATTAATTTGCCTCGCCATCTTCATTTTCCTTTCCTCGAATGCCTTTGTATTCAGAAAGAAAACTCCATATATTTTAGCTAACATTTATTCGATTTGTGATTCATAATCATGTTAGGACAGGAGAGATGATTTAGTTCCATTCTCTGAGAGAAATACTTATAACAATTTTAAATGGCCCATTTTAAGTGATTTACTCCTTTTCCCCAGGCCATCTTATCATTGTTCCACATTCTCTTGGGACTCCAAGGATGCAGGTTGTCTTTCTTCTGCCTTACAGTTTAGTGCTAGGCTTTCCTCATCAACACTGATCATGGCTGATCTTCCTTAGCTCTTGTGTCATCATCTCCTGAGCTATCCTGAGGATCAGTGGAAGATACCTCTTACTCTTTGGATACCCTAGAAAAAAGGTGCAAGGTTTCATCCACTGAAAGTCTGGTCTGGGATCCTAATTTAAAAATGAGATGCCATAGAGAAGAATGGTGGGGTGTTTGTGGGAAGTGAATTTTGTGAACTAAAATTCACAAAGCCAAAGCAGAAAAAAAGGCTAAAGCAAATAAAAGCCATTGGGTTTTAGAAAGAATCAAAATGGACAACATAGGTCTAAAGATTTACAGAGTCAAGTGACGGGTTTAGGAGTAAAGCTCTATTCAGTTTAATTTAAGAACAAGTTTTAATAGTGTCTCCCTCTCTGTATCCATACAAAAAGCTATTTAGAACATGTGGAGTGAGACACCTAATCTGTGTGCGTATACTGTGTCTTCAGATTTAATTCAAAGCAGTAAAGTTCAGTACAGAAAAGCAGACTTGCTTCTGTGCTCCATTTCCTCTTCAGAATTTTCCTGCTGCATAATTAAATTGTCAACTGATCATTAGACCATTGTAGGTAAAAGGTTTTTTTCTTCCTGGCTGGACAATTTCACAGTCCACATTCAGACTTTCACAAAGCATATAACTTGACAGTCAAAGAATATTCAATCATAGAAATTGAATTAGTGCATTCAGCTCATTACTGGTTTTTGTTTGTGACCAGACAAACAGTAGCTTATATTTTGGGTTCTAATATAGGGTAAATTGTCTTCCACTTTCTTCTCCATCACCCAGTCTCTCTAAACATGAATTCTTACTGCTAGAAATTAATTTAGTTACTTCAACTTCCAGAAAATTGTCACGTAAGAATCTAAAGTACAAGATTGTAATAAAAGGCTAAAATGGATTTTCTTCAGAGCTTTTTAATGGAGCACCCTAAATATTCTTGCTTTTAAAAAATCAAGATAAAAGCATAATATCCTCTAGTTGTGTAACAGTTTTTAGAGATTACAAAATAATTACATGACCGGAAGTGTTAAGAACTAGTAAGCTCTGAATGCTGGCATGTTTTACATTAAAAACAGATCATTGTCCTCCTTCATAAAATAATGTGAGTCCACACCTCAAAAGCTCATGTCCTTGTCCTCAGATTGGCCATTTTTTCCTCTCATCCAGGATTGGTTCTACCAGATGAGTAGCAATGAATCCTCTCTAATTTCTTTTAAACTCTCCCTCACCAAAAGAAAATTATGTAGGACTTGGCATTCCTCACAGATCTTACCATAGCCTGATCTTAAAAATTTCTGGTGAAAACATTTTCTCAGTATCTTCAGGTTATCCAGTATTGTGCTCTATCATCCTACCCAAGTTTTCTAAGTTTTTTCACCTGAAATATTCTATGCTGAAAAACTAATTGATTCCTTCTGGCCTTGGAAAACAATTGGTGATACTACACATAATCAACTCACTCTCAACCAGCTCTCAGCAAGCCAGTTCCCTCATGGGTCATGCTTTCTAAATCCTTCATCATTCACACTGCTGGATCCTCTTTACTTTGTCTTCACCTTAAAAATGCAGTTCCCAAAATAGAGACAATATACCTTCCAAGGCTTTTCTGGAGTTAAGCAAGGAATGTAACTAGATGTTTTATGTACAAACTTCTGCTTCATGAATCCAAGCTAAAACCAACTTTCCTGCTATGTCTTCTTCCAGTGTACTGCTTTCCTTCTTTATGGAAAAGTATCTAGTTTCAAGCTTCAATTTGCTTTCTTTATTCTTAGGTACAGAACTTTGGTTCATAAAAATACTTAAATGCAACTTTTTGGGTTTCTGACCAAGTCTCCAAACTGCTGGTAGCATATTAGCATTTTTCCCAAAATACCTAAAACTATTTTCAGCTTCATACAAGCTGTAAATTGAAGGGTATAGTCTCCATTCTATTATGCAAATTTTTCATGAAGTTACCAAGTAGAGTTTGACCAAACACAAGTCCTTAAGTGAATTTACTCAGGATACCCCTCATGTTTGGTACGGATAATCAATTTTCCAACTAGTTATACAGATATATAAATATATAAATATATAGTTATAGTTATATACCTGAAGGCAATTACATGCATGCCTTATTTCCTCATTTTATGAGATTACAAAGTTGGAAAAATATTTTAAAACTTTATAAGACTTAATTTATATCTATATGTACTGCTTTTCCTTTCTATGACAGGCTGACACCCTTCTCAAAGACAGTAATCAGACAAATTTCGTTTGATCTGTACTTGACAGTTCCTTGTTGGCTGTTTTTAGAACCCTTACGTTTTGCAGGTAGTTCCAAAAACATCAATAATTTGTTCCATATTGTTTCCAGGAATTGAAAACCAGACTGTTTGATCTATAATTCCTTGGTTCCTCTTAAAAAACATATTAAAAAAGGGTTTGTTTTTTCTCTAGTTTTCTAGGATGTCTCCCATCTGCAGCTTCCCAGAGATAATCACTAATCATTCAGAGATTACTTTGCCTCATTTCTTGGGGTGAATTTCATCAAATCCTGAGAACTTGAATGTACTGAACTTACATAAATATTCCCCGAACTATTTTCTTCTCTACTCCAGCCTGCATTCCAAACACCTTGTTAAAATTAATTTCTTAAAGTATCCAGCACAATCTACCTTTTTATACAAAGATGAAAGCAAACAATTCTGCTTTCTCTGATGAAAGCAAACTGTTCTGTTTTCTTCACAGAACCTCTTGTTCAATCTCCTCATTTCTAATATATTCACTGAAACTTTCATTGCTTCTCATGTCCCTTGCTACTTGGAACTCATTTAGTGTTTTTCTTATTTTATCCCTATATACTTGTGTAATTCCTTTGTATTTGGCCTCATTTATGAACCAGCTTGGCTTTATTAGTTTAAATCCCAGACATTTCCTTACCCAGCTGGACTAGGAAAGCTTATGCAAGCAGTTCCATGAACAGGACTGGGGAGAGTGTCACCTCTGATGACAATGAAACAGAGCAGTTGGTAAAAAGTCTGTAACTTCTTACTCTGAACCATGATTTGCAGAGCCTGTGCTTCTCCATGTCCTGAGAGCCTCATGGAGCAAGACAGGCTGCAGGGCACCCTGACAGTGTGTGGTGGAAATAGAAACCAGAGGCCAAATACACAGGTTTTACTTGTTCCATGCTTTTAAACTATTGTGCACCCACTATATGCCTTCTGACAACTTTAGTAGTGATTTTTGAGTTTTCATTCTTCTCCCCCTACTACATGCCACATACATGCCAGACATGACATCGTTCCTGTAATTTAGTTTTATTTTGGAATAGCAGTATAGTGGGATCTATAAAATCTGGAAGTGCTGGTATTGATTGAGATGAATAGTTTGATATCTTCTTTGCTGTGGGAGAAACCCACTCTTTCTCT
>NW_010250666.1:0-31332 GCF_000690775.1 Eurypyga helias | reverse complement strand
CCTGAGTATAATTCTTAGAAAAAGACCACTGTTCCCCTCTACTATGGCTATAAACATCTAAATCCACTGTTCCATAAATAGACAATATGGGTTTACACTGGACCATTTTTCCTGTAAGCCATTTCTGAAAGTGTTATGAAAAGATTGCAGTAGACACTGGGAGTTGCTGATGGGCAATAGCAGCAAACCTGCAGAAGGTACAATATCATGCTCACTGTGTCTTAGCAGAGAAATTTAGAGTTATACTCTTTCTGAAAAGTAACATTAAGTCTTTAATTGATGTCTTTATAAATTTTTTTCCCAAAAACATTTTTTAATTTTACTTTTTGGTTTGCTTCTGTAAATTACTTTAATCCACAAAGCTGTTATAAAGAAAAAACCCCATATCTTTTAAACCTATAATTTAGAATTTGGGAAGGAAAGAAGTCTGACAAAATAAGTTCCTGAGAAGGTAAAGATGAAATCAAGAATTTAGTTTCATTTTCAGAATTACTTGGTTTCTCTTTCTCCATAGGTAGAATAAACAGCCACATTTTATGCATCAGATTAGATTCCAGCAGGGCATGTCTGTATAGCATAGCCAGAGAGTGCATTAAAAAAAAAAAAAAAGGAATAATTAGGTTTTTACATGCATTCTTCTGATTAAGGTATTGAACTAAGACATAGGAAGTTTCAGTCCATTTTTTAGCTCTGCTAAAGGTCTGCTTTGTGAGTTTTCTTAGAAATCATGTTCCCACTTTTATCTTTTGGTTTTGCTTTATAGTGAAGACTGTATAAGGAGGGAACTGCCTTTGCATGAGCACAGCAAGGCAGCCTAAGAAAATAGGATCCTGAAACCATCTGGGGCCTTTACTTATTCTTACAGTATCACACAACAAATAATCCGTGATAAATTTCACTTGCCCTCTACAAAACCTTTACTGAGACAGATTTTGTTATGCATTATAAATGCAATGCAGACTTCATTACAGCCTCAGCCAGTAGTTTTTTATTCTTCTGGGGTTTGAATGCCACAGTGAGCTGCCTAGAGTCACTACCATTGCTTTGTCCAACCATTAGCTGAAAATACAGTTTCCTGGAGCTGGCTTAATCTAATCTTTTCTGATTATGTACCAAAATAAGAGGGGAAGAATCATAACAAATGTTGGTCACATACTCATTCAAACCACTTAAGAAAACAGGGAATGATTTATATGGTCATATACATTCATCCCATCAAGGGGGAGCATTTTCACATCAATTTAGTGGTCATGTAGCCGAGGAGAACATGTTGTTCTCAATGCAGTGCTAATTCTGGCAAAAGCCATAAATCTGAGCAAGATTTGTGGAAAAACAGTGTCATCAATGAAATGTAGGTTTTAAGAAAGAAAGTAATGAACATTTAAGTCCTGCAAAAATAGGCTTTTATAAACAGGGAGAGTAGAGAATTTGTAGAGTTTACACAGTATAGATCCATATTTTTTTGAAATTGATATACCAGAAAACTATACATAAGGAGGGGAACTAAAGGGCTAGGGGACCTAACCAGCTATAACATCACAGTCCTGTCACAGGGGTTCTCAGACTCCTTCCCAGGGCAGCAACTCAGGAAGCGTTTGACTACTTGGGGAGCTAGAAGAGGTAGTCTTGACAGAGTTTTCTTCCCTCCTATGACATTTACCCTGGAGATTAGGCAGTTTGATTAATATCAGTTATTCTGTTAAATGAAACTAGACTAATGTATATGTTAGGTCAAATTCTGATCTTGGTTATGGAGGTATAAATTGGGAAGAACTTAATAAATAAAAAATCCTACTCAGTTTGTCTTCCAGGGTACAAAGGAGCAGCATCTAGACCACAGAGTTTGGCCTGCACTCCTTCTTTGACATAAGGGTTGTTACTCATATAGATGATTATGTTTGTTCCCTTTTATAATTTATTGGGGCTTGATTAAATATTTTTTGCATGCAGCACTTGAAATATGTAAATTACTTTTCTTCTTCAGGAATATTGCTTTAATGGGCACCTACAAAAGCTCTGTCCCCTAGCAACAGCTCTCTGCAAGCTCTACTTAGAAATCGATGCCAGATAGATAGAGCACACAGAAGGGCCAGAGATATTAAGTGGGTTTTATTGGTCAAGGCCACTTTTTTATCCATGCAAAATCCAACTTGATTCATTAATTAATTCAGAAAAATAAACCAAAACAAAAGAACATTTGCCTTCTTCCTCTTGGTCTGATACCTACTGATTATCTACCAGTTTTCTCAGAAGGTCTGAAGAGTTCTGTAATAATGAAATGCTATACAATATTATATTAAATACCTGCTTTTAAGGCTTAATGAGATCTGAGTGTTTCATTAGCAACAATAATAATGATAGATGATTGCAATAACTGTAAAATTTGCTTATCATAGAGAATTAATGTCTATATGGTTTTCAAGGACTACTTCTGCCCATTATAGCTCATCTCTCTGTTTATTTTCCAGAGGCATTTGAGCAAATAATACATTTCAACCTGAACCCCAACTACAAATGTAAGGATAGGTACACTTATTCTGCAAAATTTTGACTTAATTTAAATATCACAGATACATGATGTGAGAATGATACATTTTATCCTTGTCTTCCACACAATGCTTTTTCCTTGGCGCAAAAAATAATTTTGTTAAGGAAAAACAGGCACTGTAAAAAGAAAATCCATTTTTCCACTATTCAGATGAGAGAATTAAAAGATGGTTCAATAGACTAAGCAAGATCAAGAAATACATATAGTATAGTTGTGTTGTATCTCTGCAAATGGTGATTATCAGCAACTTTCAATGGATTTGCATCTTGAGAAAGAGAGAAGCTGCTTAGCTTGACCCTGTTAAATTTTACATTTCTTATCTTAATACTTGAAGCACCACTGCTGTTCAAAATAATTGGAAAAAAACCAACCTACTTTTACTTTTCAGTCTTAAAAGTAAACAAATCCTTTTTTATCAAACTCTCCAGAAAACCTCTAAGAAACATGCCAAGAACAGAAAGTTTCAACCTCTGGTTAGAAAAAATTCTATAAATTCAAAGGTGACAGATAGAAAGCATTGAGTAATATGTCTCAGTACAGCACTGGATGTAATTTAACTCAGAATTTGTTTGACCATCCATAAGTCATTTATACTTTGAAAATGTGAAAGAACACAAAGCTGGAAGAAGTCTGCCATGAAGGAAGGGAAAGTCCTGCTTCAGAAAGTGGCAGGAAATTTTCTAGCACCATAAAGGTTCCCATTAACATCTCTATAATTTGATCTTACACCCGATACTGGCAGAAAGCTGATTACCCATTCTGCACTCCCTTCAGCTGTAAATATTTCAAACCTGACTTTTTTATGTCCCTTCCCCATAACAAAGTTACAATCTCTAAAATGTTTTCAACCTATACAGCTTGTTGTAAAGGCTTAATGTCCTTGGCCTGAGAAAAAAAAATGTACCCAAGAAATCAACTTTGTTCCATTTTGGCAGATTAACTTCAAAAGAAATACAGTATTAGTATCCAAGCAATGCAATCTCTCAAAAGAAAAAGAAGGCAAGAATTATTAGGGCTGAAGTAATGGATAATAAAAAGCAAGGGACCAACTGGGAAGCAGCTGTGCTTAATATAAGCAGTCAGAAGTGTCTTTCAGAGCTAGGAAAAGCAGGTCTGAGATAGCCTTCATCCTCAGGCAGTGCCAAATGACCACTTTTATGCCCCATCTTGTTCATGGCCTAGTAATAAGGACATTTTTCTGGTGTAAAGTAGAGCAACAATAGCATCTTTATGTGTTGTAGGAGCTCTAAACAGCCCCAGCTTTTCTACTCTGGCAATCACAAGAAGCCTTTTGACTGGCATCACAGAAAAAGACACAGTCCCTCACACCATGCTTTTGTCTTGTTTCAATAGAAAGTATTTCTCAAGGCATTAAAAAAGAATACAGGAGGGTATAACTTTGGTGACAGAGTTGTCTGTATTTCTGATAAATCTGTCTGTGTTTGTGCATAAATCATAGTCTTCTTATAAACATAAGGCAAAATCCAGCTTTGTAATAACAATGCAACCAGGCGGGATTTCCAACCAAAACCTGGAACAGGAACAAAAAGAGCAGAGAGGAAATGAAAAAAGTGGAGCTGAACTGCAAACAACTTTCTGCAAAATGCAGCACTGAGCTTAGAGCATAATCAACTACAGTTGTACAGCGGTATCCTGAAAACCTTCAAGGACAGAGATCCCACAAGCTCCCTGGGCAACCTGTTCCTGTGGCTAATTATCCTCACAGTGAAATCCTTGTATCTTGTCAGAGCCTTCCCTGCGTCCCCGGTTCTGCCACTGTGCAGCACAATAAGGAGCCTGGCTCGGTCTTCTCACGGTTGCCCCATAGACATTGAGGGGATTCCTGACCCTATTTTTAAATGTGTTCTTGTTGTGTTTGCTTTGTATTCAGTTGGAGAATTGACGAACTATTAAGACAGTTCAGAGATGGGGCACTTTTCATTATACTTTGGAAGAAAGTAGATTACTGATTTTGTGGTCTGTGTTTGTGGTGAGTACCTAGAGCCCTGTTCAGGCCTCCCAGGACTAAGAACTTAACATGCTGTGCTGGGTTCAGTCAGGAAAGAGTTAACTCTCTTTACCGTGGCTGCTAGGAAGCTGTTCCTGGATGCAGAGAGCAGCACTGGTCAGGTCTCAGCTGGCACTGGGGAATGCCTGCGCCAGATTCAAGGTCTTTCTCCCCTTCTGACCCTGCAGCTGCGTTCCCAGCTCTCGCTGTCTCGCTACAGGCAGTGCTGGGACACACAGTTCAGGCAGCTGATCCAAACTGACCAAGGGAGTATTTCATTCCATAGTACGTCATGCTCAGGGCAGAGTTGAGGAGGGGGTCTGGGAGCCATTACTCTCTCCCTTGTTTTCTTGTTCATTTATTTCTGTACACTTGCAGGCTCCTTGTGCTGGCTCATTCCTGAGGAAATTGGTGGGTTTGTTTAGTTTTCCCAGTCATGTTATCGCTGATAGGGTTCACTCAGAATCTGCTGCGACAGCTCTTGGGCTCCAGACCTCGGACTGCGATCACTCCCGGGCTGCATCTCTCAGGCTGTCCGGCTCTGCTTCTCACTACTCAACCCCTGGTTGTGCATTGGTCCATGGATGGTGAGCAACTGTGTCATAATTGTATCATGTTTTATTTTTTGTTATTTTAATTACTTATTAGTAGTAGTATTTGTATATATTAATTTAGATTTCATTAGTAAATAGTTCTTATCTCAATTTTACGAGCTTCCTTATTTCTTTTTCGTCTGATTCTCCCCCTCCACTAGAGGAGGGGAGGTGGAATCTGTGAGAGCAGCTTTGTGTTATTTTGCTAGCCGGAGTTAAACCATGACACACACCAAAGTTGATTCCTGTCCCTGAAAGTCCAAAGTCTACAAAGAAGAAGTAAGGAAAAGGGGACGGTAAACTGCTAAGGAAGCACAAGGTTAACAGTGATCAGTTTGAATCATCGTGAAGATCTCTCACCCATTCTCATTTAGCTCACGGAAGAGTACAGATATTATGCTTCTGTTTGAGAAACAGTGATGTTTCTCCTCAATTTTATTTCTCTAACAATAAGCAAATTCAGGATGACTGGCCGGTAATTTTTCACACCCTTTCAATAGCTACAGTATCAGCAAATCCAAGATAGGCTCCTACATTTCCCACATCTATGTGTCCTTCCTTTTAGGGATTATTTTTAACAACAGGGAAGGTAATCAGTGCCAAAGCAAATCAGTCCCTACCTTCTCTGCAAAAATAACCTTTCCCTTAAGCCACACAGTTTTGGCTTATTCCAGTTTAAGTGTTATCCCCATGTCTACCAACAGCCTGCAATGAGATTTAAAGCATGTTATATAGATTAAGAGATGAAAGTTCAAATAAAGCTCTGCCTGCAGGACATTAGCATGGTCACTTACATTTGTCTGGAACTGTCTCCAAAATGCTGGCATTAAGCAAGTGGGCAGTACTTGACTCAAACTGCAACTAACCTGTTGTAGATCTTTCCTTCCACAGTCACCCTGACCTCAGGCAGCAAACAGTCCCCTGCTTGACAATCTGAGTTATCCCCATGATTCGAACAACGACATCTTAGGGGGATGTGTTTTCTACTGCCTCCCACTAATACCAGCAAGAGTTACCATATGCTTCAAGAAAAGAACAGGCTTTGGAAATGTCTTTTCCACCCCTAGGCAGGAATCTAGCAGTGACTTTGTGGCAGGAGCTATAGGACTCCAGTTAGAAGTGAGCTGCAATTATGACATTCAAGTCATCCCCGTTGTTATAATTGTGGTGTCGCTGGGTATCAGGGCTGTGCCTGTGTCAATGTTCAGGGCACTTAATTCCTTCATTCCCTAGGTGGCGTAGGAACTCCTAAAAAACCACCTGCAGAGATGGGTCGATGGACTGGTTTGTGGCAATGGACCAGCTTAAAGCTAGACGACTGACTGAACTCTGAACCAGGTTCATAATTTAAGTATTTGTTCCCAGAGCCCTCTGGGCAGAATTTTGGGTAGTTCTTTTTATTTTCCCAGGCAGATGTTGCTGTACTAATTCAATTGTATACGTGTATGAATCATGAATATGAAAGTAATCACAGTGTTGATATCTAGTCAGGAAGTCAAGAAACTTCTAAAAAACCAAAGGATCATTATCTTCTGCAGCAAATGGAGAAGTGATTTTGGCCAAAGCACCAAAGTTAGCAAAAGTTTTATCATATGACTATGTTGTATGCAGATGAAGTTTTGCAGTCACTGTAGATTGTTAAATGTTAGGTTGAAAACAGAACATTTCATAAAATAATATTACTTCTAAGAATTAAAATCTTAAGACCTTTTTTTGATAACAACTGTCAAGACATGGACGATACATTGGCTTCTACAGAAGAAAAAAAAAGGTATAATCCTTCATACAGGACACTGACAGCAAATTAAAATTTTCTGTTTTCTGAAATTCATCTGCAGCTGAGATGCTGTGTTCAGTAAGACTTTTTCCAATAATACACTAGCTCCTATTACAATAAATTAAAAAAAGCTTGTCTAGAAAGATCCTTTCTTGTGCCTTCTGATGCTTCAAAGCATAAAAATTTCAGTATGTTCCCAAGAAATTTTTCTGTAACTATACACTTAAAAGTAGAAAAATCCATTATCCACTTGATCACCTGTAACATGGGAGGTAATGTGCATTAGGACTGTCTGAAAGTGAAAAAGTGAAGATGGTTTGAAAATCAACAATCCAGCATCGTTAACATCTGACAATGTAAATGTTAACTTTAAAAAGCACCCATGTGATTTAAAGAATGACGAAAATTAATATTCTTTATGTTATCCGCCAATCTGATATTCTATGGTTTATACATGCTATAATACTAAGTGAACCATTGCTGATTTTACTTTTTTTGAAGATTATATTTAGGAATTTGTAAATATTTTTCTTCATTTGCCACAAGAAGTTCAGAATTATCAGAAATATTCGTTTCTGTCAGCATTAATATATATAACATGGAGACACATCTTTACAAGTGGGTTATCTTCTTTCCCTGACATTGTAAGTATTTTAAAGTGCTCTCTAGTTGCCAAAAGTTCCTTTTATTCTTACAGTGGGGATTCCTCATCTGTAATTTTTAGGTTCCTTAAGGACAGTGATGATGACAAAGGCAAAAATGCTTTGTGTAAGTGAATAACATTGGGATTTATGAAGATATATTTAAGTAGCTAGAAAATTTAAATCAACATTTTGTGTTTGCTCAGGCTCATGACAATGCATTCACTGATACATTGCTGTGTGATCAAAAATCTAATTTTTACAGAAAAAACAATCATCTAAGCAGAAAAAAACAACTTAAATGTCTTGTACACATTACCTCTTAAATGACCTAACATTTTCATTTGAACATACGAAACCTCTTTAACATGAAATTTCACTAAACTCCTGATTTTTAACATATCCAAAGATACTGTGTTGGTTTGGGTTGGGACACAGTTGTGTCTTGTATGAGGTTGTACTTTGGATTTGTGCTGAGAAGAATGCTGATAAGACACTGATTTTTTTTAGCATGGGACTATGTTTTGGATTTATGTGGAGAAGAATATTGACAACATACTAATGTTTTTAGTTATTAACAAGCAATGTTTACATTAAGCCAAGGACTTTTTCAGTTTCTCATACAGCCCCTGCGTTCCCAGCTCCTTCCCTACAAGAAGCTGGTAGAAGACAGGACACCTGACCCAAACTGACCAAAGGGATGTTTCATGGCCTAAAACATCATAGTATATGAGCTGGGGGAAGCTGGCCAGGGCAAGAGCTTGCTGGCTCTTGTTTCTCAGGGACTGGCTGAGAGTCAGTCAGTGTGTGGTGAGTGGTTGTATCATTTTGTTCTTGTTTCCTTTTCATTATCATTAGTAGTATTTTCCATGAGATATTATCATCTTTAGCATTAGTACTACTAGTATTATTAGTATCAATATTTTATTTCATTTATTTTCAATTATTAAACTGTTCTTACATCAACCCATGAGTTTTCTTACCTTTTCCTCCAATTTCTTTCCTCATGCCACTGGAGGAGAGGGCAGGTGAGCAAATGGTTGGTGTGGTGCTTAGTTGCTGACTGGGATTAAACCATTACTGATATGCTGATTATTCAAGAAAGTATTATTCATTAAAAAGTTGAAATTGGATAACAAGCTGGTTGTGCAATGTTTGTATGAGCAAGAATATATAGTGTCAGATGAACTGTGTATTAGAAAATAATCTCATGCTATCTTAAAATTCTGATTCTCTCAGTTTCTTAAGAAGTGCGACTTTGGTGACGTCTGATACCATCTCAACAACAGCAGTTGAAAGAATATTGTTTGAGATGTAATAGACTTTGGCAGGTTGCAGAAACTTGGTAAGTACTGATTCTGTTTAGTCAGAATTTTAAATTAAAATATATTACTATTGCACGCAATTAAGATTTTTATACTTGTGTTATTTTAAATAAATATATGGTGAATTAAATTGATGTTTTATGACTGAATTGTGCGTTGAGGATAAAAAAAAGGATGCATTTAAGATAAATATATAAGAAATACTAAAGAAAATATTGTTTCCTGGAAAGTTCCTTTAAAACAATGAGGGTTTGTGATTTCAAGAAAGATGATCATCTTAACGTGAACACTGTATGATAGCATTTGGATCCTCTAAAAAAACGATACATTATTTCTGGTTTTCCACATACAGTTGGTTTCAGTTGGTGTTCTTCTTACCTTTGTGCTGTACTGTTTGTTGTTCTGCCTGCTGATTTTTACTGGACACTGACTTTCCTTTGTTGGGTGTTAGTGTAGGGTTTTCTGAGAGGTTTTGATTTTAATGTCAGTTCAATTAACTCCATCAGACATTTCCTGCCTTAGACCAATCAGAAATTCGTATTCAACCCCACCCTCTTTTCTGTACCTTATGTACATTCCTTTTTAGAAGAAAGTTCAGAATTCCTCAAATACTTGTATTAAAAATTCTGTCCTCCACAGATCCAAGATGACTGAAATACATTCACTATTCTGTTGTTAGAAATGAAACTTCTTCCAAGCACTTATGGCTACATTACCAGAGATTTTTAGTGCCTCCCTTTGTGTGTTCAGGACACCATCTCAGTACCTTTTAATCTTTCTACCATGTGGTGTGAAGCACAGATCACAGTGCTTGGCTGCTTAATTAACCTCAATTGTGGTTGCTGGTCCCACGGTGCACCAGCAAATGACAGTGACAATGACTCTACCGGTAGAGTGACTTTCCCTCAGAAAGCAGGTTCCAAATGTTAACTGAGCTGTACATGACTTTAGGAATATTATATATGGGATCGTGAATAGGACTTCTCTGCAAAAAATATTTTACAGCCCTCAGGAGCTGGCAGCCTGACACCATGGCTACAGTCCAAATGGGCTGAGTGATGAGGCTCCTCAAAACAGGATACTCACAATGCGTCCTTGTCACTCAGCTGCTACCAGGTAAAAACACCCCTTGGTGGCTGTGCAAGCATCACCCCTTCTTCTCCTCCACCAACCAGTTTGGGGCACTTACTGGGAAACTTATGGGTTGTGACCATATTGCCTGACCTCATGTTCAGAGCCATGACAAAAAAATAGATTCCCATAAGAAATTCCCACTAACTGGGCAAGTGACAGAAAGATTTCACGAGTGGTGCCCTGAGGGGCTGTTGCTGCTGGAGGTCCCCAAGCAGTGTACATCAGGGTTATGGCAGAGCACCCTAGCTGCATCCTGGGGTCTGCTGAGGCCCTTCACCAGCAGCTGATCTACCCAACACAGATGCTATGCTCTGGCCACCTCTCCCTGTTTCTCTAAGCAACATTTTCCACTCACTTCTGGTCTCCCGAACCTTATAGAGATCTTACCATACACAATTCCAGGGCAAGCTTACAGGAAAAGGTCAAAAGAGGAGCTATGAAATAGTCCCACATGTTTATGACCATAGCAGAGATGTACACTGATTTATCCTGAGGTGGAACGGCCTTTCAGAGGTAAGAAAAGGAAGAAAACAGAGATACAAGGATGCAACAGATACACAGGGCTTTGGAAAGGTCATTTCCAGCAGCAACTCAGAAAGACACAGTTCAGTATTGCAAAAACTTTTGTCTTTTACAAACATAAGGGCAAATGCCACTTTCAATAGGAATGTGTTTAATGGATGGCTGGTTTAGGTTTTTTGTTTGGGGTTTTTTTTTAAGTGATAATAAACAAACCAAATTAAATACAGTCCTTAATTAAACGTGGATCCCATTAGCCTGCCTGCAGTAATATTGCTGAACTATTGATAAGACCTTTGTACCTAACACAAGCATAAATAAATGCTCAGGCTGCAGCCTCTGGAGCAAGGGGAAAGAATTATTTATTTTTTTTTTTCCCCTTTACCTAAAATAAACCCGTCCTTTCACCTTCCCGAGCACATTGGGTCCAGGAGGGGATTTCAGCATCCAAGAGTGCCCTGTGTGTGAAGGAGGGTTCCTCTTCCCCTGCTACCTTTGCAGACAGAGGGCAGGCCAGAGCTTAAGGCTGGTGCACTTACCGAAGTGCTGGCCATGGTCAGAGTTTCTGCCCCTTGTCTGATGTGTTTAAGTGCAAACATGTTCATGAGAATATTGGGCAGACTCAAAATAGTGAAACTGTATTTCTTTCTTAGGAGCTAAACTTTTGTCTTTTAAATTATTAGAATGATGTCAAAGGGGATTACACTGAGCCCAGACATCAAAGGATACTGTTGTATGATTCAGTTACTACATAATTAGCTATGCATCCATCATTGAGCAGTCTGTATTGGTAATCTGACTTGTGAATGACAGAAATGTCCCCTTTTATTCAATGTGCCTGAGTAAATGAACTCAAGCTGGAAGGAAAAAGGCTGGTTTCATATGGTTGGCAAGACACTTTGTGCAAGTGTTACTGGTTTTACACTTTTCACTTTTCTTCTGGAGTCCCTCTCCCACAAAGGTATTCTATCTTGACCAAGATTTACAAATGATACATGTGATGAAACAGGAGGTCTTGGAAAGTCACAAAAATCAGCTGTGAATTTCAATAAGCTAATTTTGATAGAAGAGTTATACTAGAATCACTTTTTTCATTATCTGCTTCATGCTTCATTTGATCATCTCGTGGGACTTTCAGTGTATGTTGTTCAGTGTGCTTCAGTAGAAGCTTACACCCTTGGTCTGGAAAAGACTGTACCCCTCAAAACCTGATACTCAAAGATCATCTTGTCATTCCCCTTATAGGACTGACTGCTTCCAAAATCCTTTTTTCAGATGCTGGCAGCTTATACAAAAATTCTCTCTAAATGGATACCAAAAAGCAAATGTCTCCACTATCCTTTATTTCTGTAGCCTGTATTACATTACCTTAACTGGCCAACAAACCAAAGAATAAGCCAAAAATAATTTGAGCAGAAATTCTTTTCACAGAACTTTTTAAAATGTGACATACTAGTGTTTCAAAGCTGTAATTGCATTGTCAAGAACATTTTCCATTTTTGACTTTGTTTACACTTTGATTATTTTCTTTAGAATTTTTTTTTTTTTGAAAATAAACTATAAGGCAATTATATACAAATTTTATCTGGATAATATTAGAAGAAGACTTTTTTAAATGATTTTTTCTTATTGTTGTTCCACCACGTAAGCATTTTTTCAGCCCATCTTAAGTCTTTGCCTAAATAAGGTAACAGATTCAGTCCCCCTTAATAGCATAAAAGACTTTCATACCTCTTTGTGCAGTGACATTATTCCCACTGAGACTGCTCTGAAATAGTCTATTTCAAGTGAGCAGAAATAACTGAATCAAAGTGAATGTTTCTTTTAAAAAACTGCATCAGAATAATCTTTTTACAAAGCGATTAAAACATAATGGAAATCTTTTGATAGATATATTAACATCTTCTATTACCTTTACCTGGGGTAGCACATCAAAAATTTTCATTTAATGTTACTCCTATTTAACTGAGGTTTTATGAGTAATCACTAAGCCAAGGCTGTCACAGCTCTTCTAAAGGTTTGTAGCAAAGCGCCTTTGATAGCAGAAATTAAATCTAAAAATTAGCTCAATTTTTATCATGATAATCTCAAAATTACACATGATTTGGGCAAAAAAGTCAAACACTTTTACAGTAACGTAGTTTTCCTGAACAACACTAACTAGACTAGTAGCATTTCACACATGGGGAACTGGGAAAGAGGTAGGGAAGGAAAAAAGCATGCACAAGGTTACCTAGCAGACCAGTGGCAGAGTCAAGCATAGTTTCTGTAAAGTAAAACCCTGCTGTGCTTAATCCTATTGAACTATTCTACCTGTTTGACCACAATATAACTTTTTCTCTGAAGAAATAAATCAGAAAATGAAATCTCTGCAGACATGAGCCAAATGCACAGACTCATGAGCATAAGTAAATTTGCATATGCACCTTAAATCATAAACCAGTCTTAAACTGAGAGACTGTAGCATCTTTCTTCATAATCCTGGTACCAGGTAGATATATGGAGATGACATATCATTTCCTCCTCCCTGATCAGTTGAGTATGCAGAACCTTGAAATCCTAAAAGGTCTGCATCTTTTCTGAATCCGGGGTAACCTACAGCCATAAAGAGACCATGAGCTTTAATTCAGTCACCTGTCCTGCTTCAGAACTGCCAAATTTAGTCCAACTGTCAAATGCATAATTCTCAACCTTGAGCAATGCAGGGTAATGAGGAGAAGATGTATTCAACTTAAGCTGCACTGTTTCCATTTTTCCTCTGAGGATTCATTACAGAATAACAGTAGTTCCTTAATTTCCTATTTCATCAGGCCAGATATTTGTGGATGAGGAAATGTTTATAAATTATCTGTTCAAGGTATGTTGCTATAATGAGTGGAGTCTGTTCTGAGTGAACCAAGAGCCAGAGTCCAGAGGAACAAGTGTTCATTAAGATGAACAGTTCCCAGAATGAAAAGAGAAGTCTAATAAATACAGGACTGGTATTTCTTAATGCTTATTTATGTTTTCATGAGACACTCATTCACAGCATCATTTTTGAAAGAATCTGACAGAAATCTCTCTCGAGCTTAAGGCTCTCTTATGCCCACATTTTCCGCCTGAGAATTTAAGCAAGATCAACTCTACTACATTTGAGCAGTTTTCCTGCAATTCTATCTGTGCTTGTTTTGTATTCGTTTTTCCTAACCCACCCATATGATCAGACATAGTAGTTCTTATGTATTGGCTGTCTTGGATCTACTGCAGGAGAAGCAGAGGATGACGAGTTCTTGGGAAGGCAAGGAAAGATAAAAGGTCCTGTAATTTCCCTGTATGCATATAGCGCAAGCCCTAAACTTCCACCCGCCCCTCTCTCTCTGACACTGGGCAACACACAAGTAGATGCAACAGACGTAGCTCAACCATAATGTAGCCTGGCAGGCAAAGCTGGTACCAATGATATTTTTTACACGGTGTCTTTGAAGGAATATTTTGTAACTTCTAACAAAATAACCATTGCAAAGCATCCTGTAAGCGTGGTGCCTCTGAAGCCACACTGGTGCCCCATCTTCAGAAACAGTGCCTGACCACTAACTTCTGGTATCCCTCCTGCCTCTGCTTACTTTTGGGCAGTTTAGTTTAAAGGGGACAAGATCTGCTTCTGAGAGCTGCCTACTGCACGCTGACTTCAGGAGGTGAAGATGCTTAATTGTTGTCTGATAACAACCATTATCCTCTAAATTTTCACTCCAAAGAACAAACAGTTTCTCCCAAACACATTCTTAAGCATTTATCCTTGTAAATCCCTCTCTTTCATTGTGAAAACCTTTCTCTAAACCCGTTCTTTTCTCTACTGTGTAGAAGGAAGCAAATGTTGTGTACTCTTGTGAACGTAAACACATCCGTTGCCATGGGAGCAGGTGCTGGAGCTATGATTACTGCCTGCAGCTGCCACATTTGCTAGGTGCCCAATTACCTTACCTGGTTCCTCCAATCAGAGGGAGAATGAACACAAAGCACATTATTTAAGCAAAATGCTTCTTGACTGGTGAGAGCAAGATGAGTGGTCCAAAGGGTTCGTGATCTGTTGCTTGCAGCAGCCTGTGCTGTGTGTTTTCATTACAGTATGTGTTACATAAGAAAGAGTTGATTAACAGAGATGAGAGCAAAAGATAAAAAATGGATGAAGAAATGTGTTTATAGACTACGGGGTAACTTTACAGCCTGGGATACACAGCACTGGAAGAGGTAAGTGTAACAGGAAATTTTACTTTTGAGTGTTAAAAAAAGGAGAAAAAAAAAAGTTTCTTTTTTAGAACCAAGTAGCTTCAGAGGAAGTTCAAAACAGGAAAAATAAGCATCGTGGTAGGATGGTTGTAGGGATCAGACCATTCTCTTCATTCTGCTAACACTCCTGCTCACTTTCCTCTTTTTGAAATCCATTTTGGTCCTACCACAAATCTTTTCACATAGAGCTAACCTGCTCTAATTAGCTGGGACAATAACAATCAAAATCCAAAATAGAGGCCCATGAATGATATATATGAGTAGAGATTTTCCTGTATGCACCAGTCAGAATGAGAGCTGACAGAGACAGCAGAGAGCTGTCTCAAACAAATAAAATAAGAGAGAGAAAGCTTTTGAACAAAATTGTTGGCAATGCCTTGAAAGTCTAAGCGTGTAAAAAGGTTTTGTTAGTCTGAACACAGCAGGATGCAGGACTATGTCTCTGCTCTTTGTAAAAGTGCAGACCTGCACGCAATACTTGAGTCCACCAGATGTTCCCTCTTTTATACAGAATTAATCCCTGGAGATCCCAACTTCTGGCTGACAGGTCTGAAGTGACAGTGTCAGTGAATACTAAATGGATTGGTGTGTAAGAACAGTGTGCTGGTTTTAGTCAGGAAAGAGTTAATTTTCTTCACAGTAGCTGGTATGAGGCTGTGGTTTTGGATTTACTCTGAGAAGAGTACTGATAACACTGGTGGTGTTCAGTTGTCGCTAAGGAGCATTTGTACCGCCAATTCAAGGACTTTTTCAGCTTTTGACACTGCACCTGTGTTCCCAACTTCTTCACTTCAGTCCCCACAAGTTGCATCCCAGAAGTTTAGTCCTTTACAGCAGGTCTTTTTGATGCAGGTTATTTGCTGACTTGTTGCCATAAACATACATGGACAAATTAGATGAGATGAAATGCATGATGTCTGCAACTGGTCTAGGTCTCCTTTCTGTCCTGCCTCAGGAGCAAGCCCACTGTGCTAGAAAAGCATCTGAGATGGGAAACTAATGTAGGAGACCCTTGGGGTACCCTTTGTGGACAACCTCATGTGCTCCAGAAGTCCTGGACCACTGCTTTCAGCTGCCTCAGTCTCCCAGAACCTCTCCCACAAGGCAGTCCAAACACTCCCCAGAACTTGCCCTAGCACAGACAGCTCAGAGGTGGTCTCCTCACAGACGTCTGCCACCTAGGACTGGGAAACACCATATGGAGTGTCACAGTCAGAGCCAGGGTCAGTCCCCACCCTGCTGGTGCCAAGCGGAGCAGTACTGGCATGATCCAGCCCTGAAGCCTCACTCAATGAGTTCAAGCCCCCTTGGGATCCATCAGCTTTAGCCCTGCTCTCGCATCTGGCACCCTGCTCCCTTGCAGCTGGCCAAATGTTGTGGGTAATCTATGTGTCACTTGCCTTGTCCCCTCTTTCAGTGGTTTGGGGAAAGTACTTGCCAGGACTGTCCCTTTTGCCCTCTTCAAACACAAAAAGACAGAAAAGCCCAGAAAGGAACTCATTTCTAGCCAGCTGGTACCCAGTGCTTTTGAGCAGTATTTATTCCAGGTCTGTCCTAGGCATACATCCTCTAAGAAAGAGGTTGCTAAGCAGGGAGAGGATGATAGGCATTGCCATTGAGCCCGGGTCTGGTGTTCTCCTTGAGGAGGAAGGAGACTCTTCTTGATATACACTCCAACATAGTTAGTGCCTGCGGATTGCCAGATTTGTGGACAAAACATCATCTAGGGAACACAAAGGTCTCCTATGCATATCTTTCCTTCTCCTTGAACCTTTCTTACCAGTCTAAATATACAGTGTCCCAGATGGGTCATGTGTCTGAGTACTGCAGGCAAGTTGAAGGGAAGACATGAGCTGGAAGCATATTGCCAAGTAGGTCATAAGGGCTAAATGATAAAGTCATGGATGTGTCATCCCAAGTTTGATATAAGTATAGTCAAAGTCCCCTGGAAGTATCTCAGTGGCCCACCATAGAGATGCTAAGGTGGTTTTATCCTCAGCACCTTTACAGGGGCAGCCCTTGGGAAAGATTTAGGAGAGTAGCTGCTACATAATCATTAAAACTTGGTCTTGCTTTAATTCGTGATTCAGCTGATTATGCTTTAAGTTTACTTCTGAAGGTATTATCTTCTAATCCAATTATTAATGCATGCTCTTAGATCTGAAAGAGTGCCCTGAAGGTTTAACCTGTGCTTAGTGCTTTGCCAAATGGGGACAGCACATGAGCGTATTTCTGAGGTGTGAGCAGAAGTATACAAATTAAAAAAAAAAAAAGATAATTATTCCTTCCTATTCTAGGACACTTGTTGTCCAAAATATTCCTTCTTTTATTTATTGTTTTGTAAAAGTCTACAGCATACAAAAAGGAATAGGGCAAACCAAAATTAAACCATGGATATATATTGCAGAAAAAGTACATAATTTTTTTAATATATTTATTAATATCTACGTCATTAAAGCTGCAGAGAAATATCCATTAGGATTTTTAAAGAACACACAGAAAAGTTAGGAAAATAGAAAATTAAGTATTTTTGTGAATCCCACTGGTTGTGAATCCAACTCTAATACCAAAATATCTCTCAAAGTCTGGCTCCTGGATCTAAGACAATTGATTCTAAATCATAAAGAGCAATAGAGCTTCCTAAGGCTGATATTTAAGGTATATTGGTGATATAAGGTACGAGGAAATAAGATCTCATGTCAATAGAGGCAGAAGCCTTATTACTATTAACACTTTGTGTTTTATGACCATTTTCAAGTAATTCAGCTCACAAAGCATTTTTTAAAGAAAACAATGTATATTTTATTGTTCTTAACACAATAAAATAGTTGCAGTATTTACAGAGCCACATGAGAATAAAAGGTATTAAGTTCTCTCATACACTGCCTTCTAATTTAATTAATTTACAAGGTGTAGTACATAAATAATTAACTTAGCAAGGAACTGTGATCATTTAATCTGAGATACACCTAATAGAGTTTAGGTTTTCCCTAATTACTTTATCAGAGAGAAACTGGAATTAGCTTTAAAATAATCTGAGAAAGTTCTTTGAATGACAAGAAGATAATTTGGAGATACATGTAAGAAGTAAATTTGTGCAAACCATATTGCACAACACTTATAGTGTGGGATCTATAGTCTCATTCAAACAGAAATTACTCATTTAAAGCTAAGACTCTGTTCTATATTTTTCACTAATTAATCATTCAGATATTTTTGTGAGTAAGGGTGGAAGATCTGTAGTCCAGAGAAACTATCTAGGCAAGGTTGGTTTACAATACTTGGTCCATAAGCTCAATTACCACAGCCCCGCACCTGTACGTGGAGCAAACATCTCCTGTTCACAGCAGAACAGCCACTGTACATCTTCATTAACCTCCAGAGCCAAGCACACATCTTGTTTGTTCCCTCATCTTTTACCAAAGGCTTCTGGGTACGTTCGTTGCCTGGATGCTCAGGATCATTTGGACAGTGCAAAGTCTACTGGGGGCAAACTAGCCTGCCTCGTGTTTGCTGGTTTTTTGCATATTGGCTACTGGCTATTTCTTCTTCCTCACAGAGCTATGCAGAACTAGCAGGTGTAGCATTTTGTTTTACTGTCGAAACACAAAAGGGAAATCATGAGCAATGTCCCTTCTAATATATCCCCAAACAAACTTGCATTCCAGACATATCACACAAAGCATTTCCACAGAATATTCAGCAGCATCTCTTTCCTTCTCACTACCCAGCAACAGATTGTGCTGATTACAACCAAAGGGAAAATCATCTCCAATTATTTAATCAGAGACATACACAGGGTGTCGTTTTGCAGGCTTATTTAAAGTAATATCAACTATTTTCACATTCGGCTGTATAGTCACGAAGCAGATTTTAAATCATACTATCTGCAGCAACCCAACAATGGAAACCAACTGAAAATTACGAAGTCATTTAATTGGTTGAAAGCACTTGAGAGCTACCTGTTACCAAGGCAATGTAAACCTTCTGTGCCTGAAAAATTTCATGGTATTTTGACATTTTAATCACCAAAAAACTAACATATTTCATGTCCAACTACAGAAAAGACTGCTTAAATCAAGATTTTTAAAAAATATCTTAGATTCCTGACCATGTCAGTACATATGTATTGCAAATCTGCCATGTATTAAGGGAGAAGAGGTTGTTAAAGAACTAGCCTGCAATGCGAGGAACTGATACCTGGTACCATGTTTTCCCCTGTTATCTTGGCCAGTTCAGTGATGACCAGGTTTACAGCAGTATCCAACAGATAAAGATACAGGCAGAAGCCTAATGAGATTTGCAAAATGTCCCAAATTGGGTGCATAACTTCCACAGTTTTGATTTTTGTTGTTTGGTTTTTTTTTTTTTAATTCAGCACACACCAGAATCAACCATTAGTATCTCTCCAACCTCAATGGATTTTAAGCCTGTGCTTTCCTTGCCTGTCCAGAAAAAAAAGACGTCTTCATTTGGCCTAGTTTATCCCACGGCAGTATAACAAATGAAGAGCCATGATTCACGTTAAATGTATTACTTCAGTGATCCCAAACAATTAAAGATAATTGCAGGCAGGCAGCAAGAGGGAATAACATGTTATATTGCACTGTAATTCGCAGTGAACAGAGTGGGTCCCTGATACACCGAGTTTGAAATTACTCATACTTGGCAAGAAGCAGGTATTAAAAATCCTTTGGTACACATCTCGGCATTAAGTATACACAAGAAGTTACTTATTTAAGCATGTGCAGTCCTGATTGTTCCTTTTGCCATCTTCTCATTAGTTAGATCCCTTTGTACTGTATGTGTTGACTTCTGAATTACACTTTGTTTGACCAGTGTCAAACAGGGGAATTCAAAGTGGAAGGAGTTTGCTGCCAGTGGAAAGATTGGCTATGAAAAATATCTTTTACATGCAAGTCCTATCCACAGTTCTTTAGCATTGCAAGTGGCTCCCAGGTTCTAAAGCAGTTATTACATCTGCTTACTGGAAAAATTAAAATCCCTATAATTTAACTTTGGAAGCCCTCAGTTCTGGTTCAATTCATTTTGGTTTAAACCATGCTGGTATAATAAAGTTGCACTCACTGAGCTACCTGTTGAATCAAATTCTTCTCCCTTCATAGATTTGGAAGTCCTAATCTATTTTTATTTAAAATTTGTCTTATGTTCCTCCACATTTTTTTACATTTTGCCCTTGCCTTTCATTTATTTCTTCACTAGATGTAAAAGGAAGAAATTTGCATTCTTCTCAGTTTCTTAGATTTTTTTACACTGCCAGGTCTTCTACTAGTCATTTATACTGAATATAGTTAGAGGAAATGAATGTGGCCACTACAAGGAAGCAGAAGCAGGAAATATTCTCCATAAAATCCTTATTTCTTTCCAAGTACCTGCTAAAGTGTATTTTCTCAGTGATCTGGTATGTTCTTAAGTCAAAATCCTGTCTTTTCTGTCATCACCCATATTCTGCAAGAGATTTAGCCAGAAGGCTTGCTAGCACAAGCTCACCTAGACTGTTTCCCATTCAGAGGGACATAGTTTGCTGTCCTTCTTCCTACAGTGCACCCCAGCTGGTGGGGAAAGGAGGAAGCCTGGCAGGGCAGTATGAGAAGCTGGAGTCTTTGCCTCAGTGTAAGCACCACTCAGCAACAAGTACAGCACCTAGGTGTTATCAACATTATTCTCATCCAAAGCACACACCACAACAAAGAAAATTAACTATCCCAGCTGAATCCCGGACACCCACTAAGAACTTTAGGAAAGAAAAGAGTAGTGGAATAGTTCTTGTAATGAAGCTGGTGATTTTTATTCCCGTAAGTGAAGTTTTGCCAGTTTATATCTAATTTTAGAACTGGATCATAAGTGAACAGAGACATTTTTTAATAAAAATATCCCTTTTCCACTTTTCAGATATTTTCATAGAAGTTACAAAATATTTTGTTTGGGATTTAAAATTCCTTCCTCTTACTAAGCAATCACGTCTTCGTGGTCTTTTCCTTAGAAAACTAGAAGCATTTTGGAGGTTATCTAAGGACAAACTCTGGTACATGACTCAGCCACCTTCTGCTTCTCCTCATCTGACATCTAGCAGCCTGCCTCCTGGTGTTTTTTCCAGACTTACCCATGCAAGACAGAATTTTCTTTTAAAAAAAAATCCAACAAAAGCCTCCCATCATTACTTCTAAGTCAAACTCATCTGAAAATCTTAGAAAACTAAGAGTAAGGGACTGTCCATGTGATTTTCCAGTACTGCTAAGAAATTTTGTTTGCAACTGAATTTACTTTACATATTGCTATGTAAATGATCTGGGAAACTGAAATCCTGCAAAATCTTTTATTTTCAGATATCTTGTTACCACTGTGAAATTCTCCATCTGTTTCCAGGAATGTACAATGTCTCTGTGAACCACACCACAATGAAATCCACCCAGTATAGCTTTCATGCACACAAACTCCCCTGAGTAGCACCTTCCAAACCAACTAGCTGTTGCCACCTTTTCTTGGTAATCTCTGTAGGTCTGGAACAGAAAGCCTTTTTTTTGTTTTCCATCTGCTTTCATCTGTCTCAGCCCTCTCAGTCCTCTTGGAGAAACTTCTTTTGAAGATCTACAGATGAATCCTTTGTATCACAGCATAGACACAATTTTTCATGGTGGATGCACAGATTCCAAGAAAAAACTGCTTAGAGACCACGATTTTCCTTCTCTCTTTCTGGTTTGAAAGAAGAAAAGGGAATATTTTGAAGGCCTGTATTGCACCTATATAGGTGGATGGAGCAATTATCAGGGTGAAAGGCATTGAATTAGGAGCTTTCAAGATCCAGCCTGTCAGAAACACAAGGCTGAAGAGGCTAAGGTGGAATTTAGGCTGACTGAATAGGGCCAATAATCTTCAGCAGCATAAAGCAATTCTTGGAAGTTAGCTAAGCTCTAAATCACCAGCAATGTGTTCCCAGTGATAAAAGAGTAAGATTAAATGTTTTCAGCATACCAGTAAAATTCAGCTGGTCTTTTAAATATAAACTAGAACTGAAGATTAAATCTACAAGACTTGAAAGCCAGATTACCTGTACGACCATATTATTTTTATGCACAACCAAAGATCTGGTGATGATTTTTGGTACATTGCCACAATGAATGTTTTACCTGCACTCAGCCCACTAATCCCACTTCATCCAGACTGTTTCGAGCAGTGCAGCCCCTGAACAGCTTTTAGAAACTGTCTCAAAACAAGATCTAACCTCCAGATAAACTTTCCAAAACAAATGTTGATTCGAGGCATGGTACTGAGTTTCATTTAGTTCTTCTGTACCCAAACAAGATTCTTTAAGGCTGGAAAGATCTTTAGACTACTGTAAAAGGGGATGAATCAGCTTTGCACTGGGACACAGAACACTGGAACTTCTAGTCTGAACAGTTTTAAGCTGTGACATAAAGTGACTATAGAAAGAATAGTTCCTCCGGGGAGTTCCCAAACGAAAACCTATTTCATGCTCTGTGGTGCCTGTGCCACTATAATGGGGGAACCAATGACAGAGATGTCATTACCATGAATATGATTGATAGCACTGTCAAAAAAAAGCTTTACTGAAAAACATACATTAGGTAGTAAACACAGGATGCAATAATATACCCGGCTTCTGGAATCCCCGATTTTATATTCCTCACTGATAATGAAACTAGCCATACAGAGGCGACTTAAACTTTAACAGGACACTGTCATACGCTATTGGCGGCAGCGACAGATGAGAAGCACAACCATGGAAGAGCTAACAAGCTATTCAGGTTACTTGACTATTTAAGGTGGGCTTTTATAGAAAGTTGGATTGAAGAGAAATGAAGAACAAATGCACATCCTCTCCCATCTGGGCTGGTTACAGAGCGAAACTGATTATTCCAAAGATTTATTTTCTGGATGGTGAACACAAAAATAAGCCCTAATGAAAAGCCTTGAAAAAATAAATGCCTGAATGTGGATTTTGCTTTGGTGGATATTTAACCTCTCACAAGCTTACCTTGTGTATTTTGCTTTCCCTGGTAGTGGCATGATGCCAAAGTTTGGCTCAGTAGCTGCAGCAAGCCCATGCACAGGGGACTGCAGGAGAAGGAGAGATAAGAGAAGTTTTGCTGACCAACAGCTGACCTGGCTGCCAGGGAGAACGAGCTGCTCATGTGCTGAGGCTGCTGCCCAGCTTTACAGTGTCACTGGAAAAAATTGATCCAGCACTGAAAGTGATTTAAAACCGGATGTTTTAGGCAAGAACCAGGAAAACACCTTTAAACTTCAGTAAACATCATCAGGCTTGTTTTAAGTGATTTTACACATGCTTGTTGGGGTGTATCATGTGTAAGGCAGGAGTTTGGTTTTATCTGCATTGCCATTGCCTAGTTTTAATAGTGTTCACTGTATTTTCTTATACTGAGAGAAAACTCAGTTTAGCTCAGGCACACCTTTTATGACCTTACTTACACATTGATGTTTGTGGCACCCTTTCGATGTTAATACCAATGGTAATGTTAAGAGGACCAAAATAAATGTTTTATACTAAAATCGACACAGTAATATAAATTTTCAGTTAGTTAAAGTTATCCTTCTTTTCTAACAAATAACATTTACATTACAGAAACTAGTATGTGATTAGAATAAGTAAGATAGAAAGAAAACTATTCAGTCTCTGATAGAGTTTGACATTAATCCTTGCATCATTTTTTGCTCAGAAATATTTATGAAATACAAATTTATGCTGTGGTACTGTCGCAATCAATGGCAATGGGTCCATGGGCTTCAGCAAGGTCAATATATATTCTTCACCTTACAATGAATGGTTAACGTAGTGGTAATGGGAAAAGAGACAAGAGAGTCTCATTTAACTAGCTCCTTAAGCTTTACTTGCCTTTTAATAACATCTCTTCTATAACTATACCACCATGTAAAAAGTGGGGGTGACAGTGCCTTTGTCCCACTGCAAGCTACTCCTGTACTTCTACATAGTGGCCAGGCAAAATTGTCATCTGGGATTTTTGTGGAGTTGAGTTTTGGTTTTGTTCTGAAAAGATCTTTTTTCCTGGAAGAAAATAAACTGATTAGCTGCCCTTTTACAGGAATTCCATCATGGTAAAACACAATACTGCAGCACTAAGTGCTTTGTTATTATTTTTGGTTTTAATTTAATTGTCTTTTGTTCCCTTACAACTCCATTAGAGAGACCAGAAAGGCTATTAGCAGCACAGTATGTAAAGTGGGAATTGTCTCTTGCCCTGTGGCCATGATTTAGAGAAGTACTTAAGCCATTTACCTAACTTCATGCAAATTGTCTTCAAGTACATTGGCCAACGCTGATGTTACTGCTAAAGGCATATGTCAGTACATTGCTGAAGAGGAACCTAATTATTCATCTGTTTAAACTGAGCACACCATGAGATCTTTCAGAGTAGCAAGTCCTTCTCTTAACTGTCATAGATGCTGTAGTTATTTTCTTTTTGTTACTACTTTCTTTTCCTTCTATTACTGTTTTGTAGCCAGCTACAATCATACTCTCTAAGAAACCCAATATTTTAACATATCAGGCAGCCAGGCCTTCAGGGGTTTGGAGTGTGACTGCAGTGTATCTGGGTGCTGGCTCTGCTTTGCTAGGAAATCACCACCCGCTGTAGGTTTCATCTTGCTAACTTCAGCCATCTACAAGGCTTATGTCTTCATTTTTATTCATGTCACTTAGAGTCAGCAGAGAGAAACAGGAATGTCGAAAAGTGACTACTCAGGTACTTCATTTTACACAGGTACCTGAGAATGAGTGGAAGTATCTATTTCTTTCCAATGATCACAAACTCATTCTTGGGAATCAGTTCATATGGTAGATACTCATTCCCATCATGACCACTTCAGCCAAGGAAACTGTCATATCAGGAAGGACATAAACAGAAATGCAGGCACCCACAAACTTCAGTTGGGCAAACACCTTATCATTTTAGCAGTCTTAGGCAACTTGAAATGGCCACAATTCCCACTGCTTTATCATGGATGTTACTCCATAGTCCACATCCCTACATTTTGCTCCAGGTAAACAAGTCCCTGCAACCACAAATCCAGAGGGCTTCAGTATATTCTGCATACATTCCCTTCCATGCATTGAATCTGAGTAAGCAAGCAAGTTACAAAAATGTTAAACAGATTAAATCTAGATTCAGCAGTGATACATGATTTGTGTGTGCAGTCACTGGATCCATAAATACTAGGTACACAGCCCTAGGCTGCTGCCCTTTTGAAACAAAGGTGTTTAATGAGTACATCCAGTTAACCTCTGCGCCAGACATATAAATATCTAAAATGGGAAATAAATCACAGCTACTAAAGTATTTCCTTCCTCATAAATCAGTGTATTCCTAGTAAGCAGCTTACACATTATGGGTTCTTCACACCCACCCACATGTATTTGATTTCTATTTAAGCTGAAATAAGACTCTCAGATCCCAAAATCCGTTCTCCTGCTGACAGATAAATAATGGGACAAAGCCAAGAAGTCTGTTTTTAGAAATCATTATTAGAGCACAAATCTCCATTCTGTTCACATAGTACTCATAATATCACACTAGATAGTCCAGGTCCACAGGTAGCACTGCAAAGTATCTCATCACTGTCAGTATTTACCATAAACAAAATGGGGACAAAACCAAAATGTTTTGGATTAGACAGATCATCAGTGATCCTCTATTAAAGTGGTACTGGCCAAGGGAACTGGTCATCTAAGTAGTACTTTAGCCTTCAATATTTCTTCTGTAAACGTAACCTATTGCTTCAATATCAGAACATGTGGCCTTATGTATATGTTGATTGAATGGACTCAGATTATGAAGTGGCTGAAATTTCTTTGTTTTGGAGACTCAACCTGCTTTATTTTTAAAAGACTCCCTGGAATTTTTATTTGCCAAAGAATAAAGCAATAATGTTTTCAGATTTCCTTCAAAAATTTGTCATTTCAAGGACTTGCTGGAGCTGCCCATGAGAGAAAATACTCCATTTACAATTACAGTTTGGCATCTGTGACTTTGGCAATCACTTGATATGTGCCAATACTGATATTGTATTATTCATGCTCCTTCATTTAACCAGCTCAAACAACCCTGCACAAGCACAGGTATAGGACACAGACACAACTATTTTTATAAAATAAGTCATCATAAAAGATATAAAGTTAATTGAGTCACATGAAATCAGTTGTTCATAAATTCATATCAATCAACCTTAATTATACTACTTTAACGTACATTTGTTATGACACCATTCCATAACTTTTCACTGACACTATATCAAATTGACTATAATGATCTACTTATCCCCTTTACTGCTCTTAGATTTTGGCATTGGCTTCAAAACAGCTAGAACATCCCCTGTATTTCAATGTAATTAAATCAGTGCTCTCTGTCATGGTTTAATCCCTGTAGACAGCTAAGTACCACTCAGTTCTTGTGCCTACTCACTGACGGAGCAGTGTGAGGAGCAGAAAAGTCCTTGACACTGTGTAAGCATTGCTCAGCAGTAAGTAAAATGTTGTTATTCAGAGATAAGTTTGTACTTCACAGCAGCAAGTTTAAGTTCCTTTGATAACTCCTGATTTGTGTCAGATTCTGGTTTTATTTTAATTATTCCATGTATATTTAGCTTTTGATAGACAGATTTGGTGACAATACAGGGCCTGAATTTCACTTATGGTTAGCTATATAGAACATGCAGAAAACATGAAATTTCAGTTACACTTAGTGTTATGAAATAGAATACAAAATCAGAACCTTTCTGTGCTTAAGCCTCTGCTTTACAAACACTTCTGCAGGTAAACACATTTAGTCCAAAAGTAAGACTAATAATTTTATCAGGTTCATCTATATGCAAAATATGATTCCATTAAATAAAATGGCAAGTGTGAGGGAAGCCCTTTTCTTTTAGTTTTGTTAGCATTTTGGAACCAATTTTGTCACAATTAAACTAATTTAGATAACCTACACAGTTATTAGCACATTTCTGTGTTTAAAAAAATAAATCAACACGGAAACAGAAAGAAGTTTCCTATATTAGCTGCCTTCACTTCCTTGTTCTTTACACAGTTACTAATAAAATATGTTTCAGAACTCTAAATCACCATGTGTTTTTTCCTCACACTGACCATTCACAATTCCAAACCACCTGTATATTGCAGAAGAAGCTCTTGTCAATTTATCTGACTGATGAATGCAGCCAGCCCATGACTCTGTTAATAACAGAATTTATTTCTGTTGAAACCGGGACATAATGATTTCTGTTTCAATAGTAGTCTTTCTCTTTCATTTTTAAAAGCATAACAGCTCAGTTTTTCTAATGATCTGTTAAAAACACCATGGAAATTGTTTGGTTTTGAGGCATAAATTGGGCCCTTAAGTATTTCTATTTCAAGCAGATCCTGTTGCTGTTTGCAATAAATCTGACCCTTTCAAGAGCACTGCTGATTGGTCCCCTGACTTACTCTCATTAAGGCATTTTAGGGTGTCTCCTAGTAATATGGAAAACATTAGAAAACAAATTAAGGGTTAATAAATGGTACAGGACTGTTAATAACAAATGTAAGACTATGAAACAGTCACTCTTATTGAAATTCTTGGTTTGCTATAAAGATAACAAATATGAGCTTAGGTAGGAACAGAGGGACATGGTAAAGGTTTGCTCAGTTCTTACTGTTAAGGAAGTGTAGGAAGTTATTTTGCAGAATGAAACTGAAGAGGTAAGGAAAAGAGAGCAGGAATACTTGATAATATTAAACAGAGTTAAAGAAAGAGATCACTTAATCAGAGGCATTTGTATTCTGCAAAACTCTGTCCATTAGGTTTTCCCCTGGGGGAAAAAACAAAACAAAAACAAACAAACAAACAAAAAAACCCAAAAACAAACCTGCAATTTTGATATATCTCTCACCGTCACTGTCGAAAGTAGGAGCACTTGGCTAAAATACTTCAGATCCAATCTTTAAAGAATGAAAAGGAATCAATGAAACAGTAAAAATAACAGGTCTTAGTGTGTACTCAGATATTATTGTCTAATATATACGTTTTAAGCATATACTATTCTGGCTGGAGTTATATGCGAAAATCTAAAAGGGTTAAACTCCTGCTTCTACATATGGAAATTTCCAAGGAGAAAAAACCACCATCCAGTTGCTGTCTCCCTCATATGTTGTATTCTCTTCCCTGTGTTATTCAATGGATCCTGAATCTAAGATTGCTGTAAAACAATTATTGTGTCAGTGGTTTTAGGAAAAATAAAGATGAAATAACATTTAAAATTTTATCCTTGTAGTTGAAAAATATTTCATAAAACATGCAGCAGCATCGCTTTCACTTTCAATATTTAGATGGTTTCTGAAAGACCTTATTAATTCTTTAAGACTTGTGAGATAGTGACTGACACAGCTTACAGGAATGATCGTGAACATCCACATTCCAGCACCTATCTGTTTTACAATGTCTGCCAGGGCACTTAACCTCTTTAAACTACTTTCTCCCCATCTCTGATGCAGAGATAATATATGCTAATAATCCAGAGGAGAAAGGATCTTAGACAACTGTTTTTACTAGGTTGTTCCTTGTTAAAGTGGAGATTTGCTTCATTCTTGGGGAAATCTGAGTGTTCTGGAGACAAAAGCCATCCACTCCTTATTCTGTAGGGCTTGCAGGGAAGTAGCTGTGAGCTCCACACCTGACTCACAACAGTTATTTTGGCTCTAACGCACAGCAGAGACTTCCATAAGAATGAGTAAGACAGAGGCAAGCTGTGGTGATCCTCCTTCATTCATGTTCAGAGCTAGGGATGTCCAAGCCAGCTCTGGGAGCAATCTCGTTGCCTTCAATAGTACAGCAGTAGACTTAGGTCTGCATTTATGTGTTAACTGGGGCCTTTCTAAAGATAACTCATAAGCATCTTCATATTCTCCAGTTCTTGCCCTTTGATGGCTTCACCTTTGTCTCTGTCCCACAGTTTCCGTTTTGAGGTGTTGTGTAAAGCCAAGAAGAACAGGGCCTCCACAATCCACCAAACCACCCAGACAAAACTTTTGGATCAACTCAGATTACTTTGGGTCTGGTGCTTTTTTACTGGTTTGTCTTAATGGTTTATGTATCCCAAAGTTTACTTAAAAAAATATCTTAAATGTCCTACAAAATTATGTGACATTTCGCTTATCATTTATCAGGTATTAGGGCTTCGTGCTCCAGTGAGACATTTTCAGTAGTTCCTTTAAGGATTATTTTGTGTTAGTACATTGCAACAAGCAAGGAACTGTGACGCCATTAAAGTCCACAGATGTCTGTAAGTTCCCAGAGTATACTTATATACCTGTTATTTGTGTGCATAATATAAAAATGTATGTATTTTGAGTCTGCAAGAGTTAAAGTTATGACAGGATTATCACCACAAAATGTATTTTTCAACTTGTTCTTAGACTGTCAGAGATACTTCCTTTTCAATTCATTTTTTCCTGGAAAATATCCTTTCAAAGGAAGCATGAAACAAATATTTTCCAAAGTTTTAGTATTGTTTTTGTTGTGGTTGTTACTAAAATAAGTCGTTGTTTAAAATATAATATTATTTATATTGATAGAAGTAGTAGTAATAGTAATAGCAATAATAAGGACTTAGCCTCCAAAATTTTTTTTGCTGCCCCATCATGTGAAAAAAACAATCCTTTGCATTTTGGCCAACATTTCTGCTACTCTGACGATTCACTTGGCACTAAGAATGCACAGATTACGAGAAAAGTGAGCAGATTTCTTTACCCCTGTGTAAGATTTCACATACAATAAATATACAAAGATTCTAGATGACAAAGCATTTAAATCAAAGCAACTTGAGACCTTGAGATGCAGATGTCTTTAGTCACGTAGGCTTCCTTTGCATTGCATGGTGTGTGATTGTGCTGAGAAGCCCTGAAAAAATTGTCTTTTTTCTTTCTGTGGGAACAACTGAGGAGACCTAGAGTCCTCCAGTGTTCCTGCTGGGAACAGCATTGATCCAATCCATGAGTTGCACAGCATTGCACGAGGGACTGGGAAAGTTTATTGAGGTACAGAGTTGTGGCAAGAACAGGGTCTCAGGTTAAGACAGGCCATGCCACTGAGACAATGGGAATAACTGAAAAGCAGGTAGAAAAGGTCTCATTTGGGAATGGTTTTGGCATCAGTCTCAGTCTGTTTTGAGACACAGTATCCAGCTAGGTCTCCCAGTAATCCATAATTATTCTGGTAAAATATGTGACTCAGCACAGCAGGAAGTATGTAGCATTCGTCACTGTTTGGCTTAGCGTGATGACAGTGATGTTCCCATCAGCTGGAGGAAAGATGCTGTTTGTTGGCTGTGCTTAGACTGTCTGGCGTTACAGAAGATGTGGGCATCGTGCAATTGGCCACTGTGGTCGGTGTTGGTGTTCCTGAACTTGCACCTGTGATCAGCAAAAACTCGCACTATAAGAGGTTCATATTTCTTTCACAAATATCTTCTTACATAGCCAAGGACTCATTCAGGAGGGTACCAGGTGGGGATATGAATCCTATTGACCATGCTGATAGCAGATAGCAGGTTCCAGGAGCTGTAACATCTAAAAACAAAGGGGGAAATGACTGGGGGCAACAGCACTTCAATCTGCAAGTTCAGTCTTGAACTGTAACAGCAGTTCGATCTACTCTGACAAGTCTGTCAGAGCCCTGAAGCACCCCCAAGGAGTAATCCAAAATATGTTTGCTGTGTTCAAACCTCTCTAGAGGTTTGTTGGTGAAGGAAATACAGAGCATCAGAGCATGTTCCAAAAAATGCCCCTGCACTGGAAATGAAGTGTCTGAGTCAGAGCTGCCAGAATGAACCATCCGAGGTCTGGTGTCCTGTCCTGGAGGAAGAACTGAGCACAGCTTGAGGTTTGGTGGGGAGGCTGTTGCCACCTGTCTTTATTAAGACTTAAATTTAATTTTCTCCCTGTTTCCTGAGTGCCCTAACTAGTTAAGCTCCCTTTCCTTAATTTCCTACTTCAGAACAGCCTGCAGGACAAGAAGCCCATTTAGGTTCATCCTTCCAAATGCACGTGAGCTTTCCAGAGCTGACACAGTCTCCACCGGTATAATAAACACATCCTGGGTGTTTGTGTAATGCTTAGCTCCAACAGTACTACTTTAATGTGTACAACTAAAAATCTACCCTTTTCAGCAAGGCTGGTTAATGAATTGAAAAATTATTCTAAATAAGCCACGCATGAAGAATTTCAAAGTCCCTTCCATTTTGCAGGGTTCTAGCTCATTTTTTCTGAAAATATATGTCTATACCTATTTCAACTTCTCATCGAATATCAATTTATGAAAAAAAAAACAGTTTTCAGTATGAAATTGACAGGAAGATTGAAATTTGGATGATAGCTTTGAAAATTACTTCAGTGCTTTGTTATAAATACCTCAAATACTTAAATTAGGCATAAGTTTTGTTTATCCCAAAGTTTCCTTTATAGTTAAAAAGGGG
>NW_010250665.1:151031-153152 GCF_000690775.1 Eurypyga helias | reverse complement strand
GGAGCGACCCGTGCGCCTGGCTCCGGCCGGCAGCCGCTCCCGGTTTGCCGTTGGCTTTCCTCCCTGGTTATAGGGTTGGGATCCTCCCGGCCCACGTCACGTCAGCACGTTACCGGGTGTGCGGTCTCTGGTCATACCGTTCTGTGAAACCGTGTGTCATATGTAAAGACAGGATTACGCCGGCTGCTTGCTGGCAGCGCTATGGAGCGTTACGTTTGTTAGACACCAGCGAGACGATGTGAAGTGTTCTGCGTCTGGTGGACTCAAAGACCGCGTGCTCTTCCAAATAGGCTAAATGAGCTTTTCGGGATGTTAAGTCACTCGTATGTTTGGTCATAGCAATGTGCTAGTATGCGATTTTAAATATATCCTGTGATTATTCTTGCAGAAATGTTAGAAACATGCAACTGATACTTTAGGAAATGGAAGATAGGTCGGGTCGTTGCTTTGAAGTCGTTCCAACGGAAAGGTCAGGTGCAGAGCAGCCCTATGCATCCTTGGAAAGAGCAGTCGGAGAGGCCATGAACGGGGACCCAGCAGAGAAGCCTCTGCTTTCAGACGCTACAGGCACCGTACAGTCAGAGGGGGGCTGTGAGCAGCAGTCTCCTCTGGAGCATTTAGCTCTGAAGGAACAGGAGCAACCAAGTTTAGCACAGTTGGAATTACCCGGTGAAGGACTAGGCAATCAAGAAGGGATCGGAAATAATGAGCAAGATGCTCCATTCAGCGCATCATCTGAGAGCGCATGGCCTGTTGCCGATGAGAATTATTCTGCTTTACTTGAATTAAGATATTCAGAAAGGGAAGAAAAACCATCTCAAAACTCAGTTCTATCAGAGAATACAGCAAGTGGGACAGTAACAGGTAAAGAAGTTATTAAAGTGTTGGACATTAAGGCTTTAAAGAGATTCTTTTCTTCAACTTGATTACAGCTTCTCGCATCCCCCACACCCTCATTCTGTTCATTTTTTGCTGGTTTCTGGTCTTGAAGTGACTTAAAATTCTCATATAAAACATGCTTAAAAAGTTGAGGAATGTAATCTTTATCTCAAGTTGAAGTAGCAGTTTATAGACTATTAGGGCATTTTATAGTGGTCTTCATTTCCAGAAATGCATGTATACATGTTTTGTACATGCATTTGAAAAACAGCAGTGCATATTTCGCATGAGTACATGGGCTGCTAACAGTTTAGACTAGACCATAGCAGTCACCTTACTATTTTACCTCTTAGGCTCTCCTGTATCTTACCTGCTGCCCTTCCTTTATCCATGCCTTTCTCCTGCAGTCCCCCAAACACTCCATCATTTCCTGCACTTGTTCCTCTCTGTTAAGGGTGTCCTGTGTTACTTCCTCTTCCCAATTCAGCACCCCGCTTTCTTAGGCCTTCAGAGCGGAAGGTAGCATTTTTTTTTTCAGCAGGTGAGCACAGCGAGCCACCCTTCTCAGTATGGAGCTGCCGACTGCCTTCCTCTTGGCTGGGCTGCATTCAGATGCTCTCATTCATCGCTTCCTAGGAAGGGCACTGTACCAAAACCACACAGACTTATCTCTAAATCAAAAAGGAGAATTTCTGGTGCTTCGAGTTAAATAGATCTAGTTCAGAATGTAGTCTTTGACTAAATGCCACGTCAAATATTGGGTGAAAGACAACAGTGAGTCAGCCATCATATGCTTAAATCGGGTCTAAATCTTAGCAAGGTTAGGTAAGATTTTTCAGTAAAAGTACACTGTATAAATGGTTTACTTTGATATAAAATTATGCATTTGCAAGTAAAACACTTTAACTTTAAAAAAAATGTAGTATGAATTACTTTTTCGGTGGTGGCAGTATTATGTTGGATATCTCTTTAAAAAGTGTATGGTAATACTGGTTCAACTTTCAAGCTTTCAGTCTTTCCAGTTCAAAAAATCTATGATTATTCTGTGTTGCAGTGTTTCAATAAAATTATCTCAGGGAAAACCTGAGTTACATTATTTAGTTTTTTTAAGAAGCATAATAGGAATTATTTTTTTTTTTTTTTTTTGTTAGGAAACATAATTGAGGAGGACGAAGCTCTTGGGAGGAGTAGTGCTAACTTTGATAAAACTCTTCAGTCCGAGAAGTTATGTCTTGATCAGGA
>NW_010250665.1:129080-150994 GCF_000690775.1 Eurypyga helias | reverse complement strand
AGGATTACCACATGCCTGACATTCTAACTGTCAGGGTACAAACAGGTAATGCTGTTTTTAAACATGTATCAATATGTAATCATGCTGTAATCTGAATCTGTTACAAAAAGAAATAATATTTTGATCTTGGTACTTCCATTTTAACAGATTCTGATTCATTCCAAGATGTAGTTGTAAAAATTGAAAGACCTACCTATCGTAAACCATTTCTTGGTGGATTTAAGAACAGGATAACAGGAGTGGAATTTCATAATGCAGGATCACAAACGATACCCAAAAAACGACCTGACAAAGGAATTAGGTTATTTTGTAGGAAACACAGGTAATGGCTTTGCAGTGTCTTTTTAGAATGTTGGTTTTGCCAAATGGAATAGAACATTCACACAATTATTTCCTACAGGAATGAGGAAGTAGAACAGAAATAAGCATGCAATTGGAAGTATTTAGTGGATGAATATTGTTAGTCTTGTGATTTCTTGTTACAAATAGCTAATGTTGCCACTTATTGTAATGAGGAAAAAATATCTCTGTATATTTTTTTATAATCTGACATTCATTTTTTTCCCCAGACGGTTTTTGAAAAAAATAAGCCACAACAAACAAAAAATACAACATCAACACAGATGACTAAAACTGGGCTGTATGTGTCAAACAGGACTGACAAACTAATAAGTCCTGGAAAGTATCTTACAGCGGAAGAGTACCACAAACGTAGACTTGAAGCAGTAAGTTCTTACCTGTTTGAAACTGTCTGTAAAGAAAAGTATTACGAAGGTATCTGAATATCTAATGAGTGTTCAGAATGTTCAAAGAGTGAATTTAAAAGTGAACTGCAAAATGTCTGCTTAATTTTCACATTCTGTAATCTTTCAGATATGGAAGATATCTGCTCTGTGGTTTTTTTAGTGATATATGAGACCTTGCGATTTCTTAAATATTAAAAAAACATGTGAAGAAATTTTTGAAAACCACATATTCAGTGACTGCACACCCAACTGAACTACACCCAATATTATGCTAGGCAAGGCGCTTCCTTGTAAACACTCTAGTTATTAATTTGATTGTTTCAAATAGACAGTCTGAATCTAACTAAATGGAGAAACCGTTAGTTCCCCAGGTGTCTAAGTAGGATAATTGTATGGACACGTTTGTCAAGATGCTTTGAAATCTTCCGGGTAAAAGTTTTCTATAAGAACATTTTATTTGGTCAGCATCAGCTGACAGTGATACACATCTTGTAGAAGTGGATCCCAAATAGGTAACTGTTTCCTCAGGACTAACAATATGTTTTACTGTGATTGTTAGTGCCACTTACTGAAATCTGAAATACATCTATAGGTAATCTATCATGCACAGTAAAGAGACATCAGCTTGGTGTTGGTTCAAGTTGATGGATTCACACGGTGCAGTGTAGTTCCATATCGAAACACCAACTGAAGACGTATTCAAGAGAAATGTTAGGTTAAGGTATCTCTAGAGACAGTATAACTCTAATTAGTGTGGTTTTGTGCTTGATAGCCTTCGGGGCTGAACAATGTTTATAAGCTCACGGTATTGACCTGGCTAAGCTGCTTGTGGTGAAAGTGCTAACTCAGCTGGCAGAAGCTCAGGCTTGTGCAAAGTGCTCCCTCAGCATTCGACAGACATTTCCCTAGTCTTTAATAGCCACAGCTTTGAAAGGTTTCTTTTTTATGTTCTGTCATGCAGGGCTGGTAACTTGTTGATCAGCACACATGCAAAGTCAGTTGCATTTTATTTGCAGACAAGAAATCTGTCTAGAAATTTAAAAGAAAATTTTCAAACGTGTGTCTAGATTCCCAACCTAGAAACTATATAAGTTGATAGTAAAATGAGGACCTCGGCCTAAAAAGCGGAAGAGAAAATAATAAAAATAGCACATGGCAAAAGATGGTTTTTAAGGGGAGATTTGAAAAAGATAAATGTTTGTTGTAATTGCAGTTTATATTTTAAGTTGATTATTTGAACCTGGTTTCTCCAAGGTGGTCATTGGTTAAACTCCTGCAGTTACCTAAATAAGTAAGCATACTAGTGTTTAGACTAATAGTACATGACAGTTTAAGTTAGTTTGAGTACAAGACAAATCTTAGAAAATATAGTTAAGCAGCTAGAAAAAATAATGGTTAAGAATAAAGTATTATGCTGTTTTGGTTTAAATTCACAACTTTGGAATTGTATCACATATAGGTAATAGTATTACAGACACATTTCCGTCGCTGGCGTGCTATAAATGAGGTACAAAAACTGAGGGAAGAAAAGAGCTTAAGGCTGGCATGGGAGGCACAAGAAGAGTTACGGAGGGAAAAGGAGAAAGAAGAAAAACTGAGAAGGGAGCACGAACGAAGACTGAACCCTAAAACAAAAGAAGACTTTGAACTACTGTACCATGCTTTAGAATGTAAGTTTTTTCTTAAAAGGGTGCTCTTAAATCAGCAAAACAGTAGTTTAAAACAAACATATGGTTTTGATGTGTTCCTATAGATCCTTGGGTTTTGGTTTGTTGGTGGTTTGTGGTTTTTTTTATACTTACAGTGGTATTTCTTTCATTTTACAATAATTATTTGAATTTCATATATTACGAGAAGCAGAAAAAAGCGCCTTGACACTGTGTAAGCACTGTTCTGCCATAACTAAAACATCCCTGTGTTATCAACATCCAAAGCATAGCACCCTACAAGCTACCATGAAGAAGATGAACCCTATCCCAGCCAAAACCACTACAGCTTTTTAGGAAATAATCAGCTTGTAGAATGGTGGTATACAGAAGTTTTATTATTATTATTTTGATTCATCTCTAATGTTAAGGTCAGCTAGAGGATCAGAAACTGTGGTTTTGGATGAGCTACTTTAGTATTTTAATCATTAAAGATGCTGAAAATAATGCCATGAAGAAATTAGTGTTAAGATCCATCATTCATCATTTAATATAGGCGTTTTTAGAATGGATTAAATTTTGCCCAGAATTTTACAATCTATGACTGAGGTTATTTCTTTTTTCCTAGTCTTTTTCTACTGATGCTTTTTCTCCTTTCTAATTTATTCCATGTTTCGCAAAACTGTGTTGTCAAAATTTTAAAAATCCGTTAAGAAGCCCTACAGGGCATCCTGAAAGACTTACTTCTCCTGTTGGAGTGGATGGTGTCTAATACAGGGAAGCACCTCTAAACTTTCCTGGAAAAAACAGGTGAATACTGCAGATAATTGACCAAAAACCTTCCAGGAGAGTAATATAGAAAATGTAAAAAAAACCGTAGAGTGTGTCCTTTGGGAAAAATAAAAACAATAGGAAGCGGTGGACTTGTACCAGCATATGATGAAACAGCAAGAATTCTTTTAAAAATGTTTTCTTTTAAGCAAGATGCTTGCATTGTGACTTGTAACAACTCGTGTTTTCAAGGCTACAGTGCTTGCTTATGGTATAACTGTGGCAGTTAGGGCGTTATTGTCTCTATAGCAGAACTGGCCTAATGGTTTACCTGCCTCATGGCAAAGCCCCCTGACCTGCCTTAAACCATCTCAGCTATTTCTTCCATGGTAAACTGAGCATAAATTTGGTGGTGTGTGTTATTCATAGAGCTCGGGATCATGATCCATGAATTCCCAAGTTACATGCTAATCTTTTAATACTGTCATACTTTGTGTGGCATTGAACAAATCGCTTCGTCTGAATGTATAAATGACTTATAAATACTGCTTTTGTGACAAATGGAAAAATTATTGCTGGTGGTAAACTTCAGAATTTTGGGACTGATATCTTCAGGAGATTTGTGTTTTGTTAGGGGTTGTTTCCCCCACCCCCACTTTTTTTTCATAGAAGCAGCATTTCACTTCAAAAGAATCAAGCCCTTTTAAAGGTGTGTCTGACTAAGTAATGAAAAGCCAAGGTACTCAATCATTTCTTTCTTTCCACTTACAGCAAGTGCTACTACTCAGTATCTGGTTTTCTGCAATATTTTCTTTGAAAAACTGCTTCCTAGCTAATGTGCTGTCAAATCTAGAATCCACTTTCTTGGTTGTGGGTTTTTGTTTGGTTGGTTTTGGTTTTTGTTTTGTTTCATTAGGTGTGAAGAGTCTTATCTGCAACAGCAACAACAAAGCTAAATTGAAGTTGTGAATGAGTCCTGGAAATCCCAATATTTCTAGGTTTAAAGCTTATGGTTATATAAGTGTTTCTCTAGCTTAATTTAGTGTCATTGGATTTACAAATAATAAAACTTTCAGCTGTGTATGTTCAGGAATTTAATATCTAGGCAACCTGAAAAAGCATGTGCCACTTCAAACTTGAACAGAACAAACTCTAGTATTTGAAACGTATTTTTAACATTCTTTTAGAAATAATGGTCTAGTGTCAGTCTTTGTTTTGTTTTTGTTTACCAGGGTTGATTAGTTGCTTCTCTAGCATGACTTCTAGTCATGTTGTTTATTTTAATAGAGCTTAGTGTTTCTGGGAAGTTGGGTTTTTTTACCTGCATTTGAAACTACTTTTACATTCTTATAGTGTCAACAGTCTACACCAGCTAAATCACTGTGACAGTAATAGAATGAGACTATTGTCCTCCAGAGATATGTGAAGGTTATTGCTGCTGATCACAACAGGGGGATACTATTACAGGGTCAACCAGTACAAGCAATTTCTGTTGGTACAAAAACTTGCCTGTTGACTGTGTGGTGCAAATTAGATGTATCTATATATTCAGTGTGTCTGCATATAGAGATATTTATTATTTATTTGAAAAGTATGAACCATTTGTTTTATAAAAACTGGAATAAAAATGATAATGAGTAAAATCTCTGCCTGTAGAACAGATAATCTAAGAGGAATGGTTTTAACTTGGTTGTACGTATATGGTGAATCAGGAGGTGAGTATTGATAACTGGCAGCTTCTTCATTTCTGTATTCCTCACTGTACTTCTTAGCTCTAACTTTGAAGTTGCTGCCCCCTTCAGGCATATAAAGCTTCATGCAAATTAATTCTATACAGTGCTTTTGTTTGCTGAAATGGCTTTATTTAAAAATATATCTTTGGGTACTCAGAACTTGTCAGACAGCTGTCATATTAATACCAAGGCTTGGAGTGCCTAAGGAAATGAATCGAAATATTTTTAAATGGAAAACATAAGGTATTGTAGATAAGGAAGCCACAGGCAGAAAATAAACCTTCCTCCTTTCCCTCCTCCTGTCTCTAATCTTACCTGATACAGGATATTATAGGCTTTTTCAGCAAGTGGGCATCACATATTGGATTGGTTTCTTTTACACTGGACTTTGCTTTTGCATAGCTGCATATAACAATAACAACACTTTGAGAATTCAGGAATGTTGAAGTTTTGAATCTTAAAAAAATCCCTACAAAACTCCAGGGGTATTGGGAGTGGAGCTGACTCTTCAGAGAAGCCAAGAATTGTTACAATGTACGCCAAGGAAAACACCCTTCAGTAAACTCAGTTGGATTTTACCAACAGATTTCTGTTAGGACGTACAGTCCGTGTGTCAGCTCTTAGAGTCAAGAGAATGGGTACTGCAGAATATCCCGTGACAGACACATGTATGTACACCTCTGTATGTTTCTGTCATTAAGTAGTCCAGCTTCTAAGTGCAGAACGTTCCTGTGGTTGGGTGATTTTACCGTAAGAGTCAGAAGACCAGATTCCTCTACAGCATGTGCTGATTCACATGCTGCCTGTCGTTGTTATTTTGTGGTTTGCTTGCCACTTCCTTCCCCTTGAAGGATTCTGTTGTAGAAGAGGAAGGGGAGAGTAGAGCTATGACCGTCTGATTATTAATGCGCCTCCAACTGCCTTAAATGGCAAAAGATGATACCACTCAAATATTCAGTGTGAGACCTGGAGTGCTAAACATGACTGTCAGTCAATTTTATCTCAGTTTTGGAGGACTTCAGGTTTTACTCTTTATGCAGGGAGAAGCAGTAATATTCTCACTATTACTCAGTGAGTAAGTGCTCACTATATGAGCACTATTGGTACCACAGTAAAAAGCTGCCCTTAATCTGTTGTGAAGATCTGCATGGTATCTTTTCTTGAGATTTTGATGAGCAATTGTTTAAAAAGTCCCTATTGCTCATAGCTTTTGGAGCTGTTGGAGACTCAAACAGTTATTTTAGATGCAAAATTCTGAAGAAATCACTTCATCACACGTTTCCACAAGAGCTAAATTCTTTTTCTCACATAGAGCTCCTTTTTCTCCTAATCCATTTTAGAGTTTGGAGTACGAATTGGCAGTTTGGAATTGATATATACACACACACTCTCACAGAACATCTGTATAATTTACATTTGTTTCTGGGCCATTTTTTGTGTATTGAAAATATGCATATCAATCAGTTTCTTAACATGGAAACTGACTTCTAATGAAAATTATGTTATTTCTTAAATATGAAAGTAGAAATTTCGCTAGAAAATGTCTTGTAAGAAATGCCCAAAAATATTTGTGTCTGTAGTATGGAGGCAGGAGGAGACTGAACGGATTAACAGAACTCTTACTGGAGCAGAAAGAAAGGCAGCACTTTGTGGACTTCTGGAACAAGAAGCAAAGCTGATTGCTTCCATTGGGAGACACAAGCTAAATGCAGATGAGGAGAATCAGCAAAAAGCAATACTTCACTTTCTGGATAAGGTCAGTGATGTAATTTTAGGCTGTACATAAAGAATGCCAAAGTACAGGAACAGAAGAGACATCTGCAAACTTGTTGCCAATAGTAACATTTCTAGCTTTAGCAGTTAACCATGTGAATGATCATGTTATAAATATCCCAACTATATAGTTGTTCATGTCAATACAATTCACTAAAATTCTTTTCCAAACTGAGAATTTCTTAGCTGTGTGACTGATTGAAGGACTTAAAGGGCATCATTAAATTTGTCACCTGAGACTTATCATAGACACAGGTAGTTGTGCATATGCAGTATAAAACCCCATAGTATTGTGTGGATGAATTTTGTATTCTGTAACTCTTTTGCATTAAGAATGTGTTTCTGATGGCACTGTTAACAGCATTAAAGGCTCAAATTCTAACAATTCAGAATGGTTAATTTGAGGTTATAAAACATTGGGATATTTCTGATGGCACTGTTAACAGCATTAAAGGCTCAAATTCTAACAATTCAGAATGGTTAATTTGAATGGTTAATTTGGTTATAAAACATTGAGATATCACATACTATTCTGTATTTCGTATTGTATGCATTATAGTGATGTATGAATTCATGCATGAAACTATGCTTTTTCCTAAACTGTTTTGAAACTTAAGAAATTATTAGCCTATTAGCTTCTCTTTCAAAAATACTCAGTTTCACTAATCAAAACTGATGGCTAAGTGACTTTCCCTCCGATATGTTCTGTCCATTGCTCTCTGTAGTGAAAAGTTTGCTACTGCATTTAAACTTAAATGCAAACATTTCAGCAAGTATTTGTAAAATTAAACTTTAACCCCGCAGAATGGATAAATTGATTCCCCCCCCCGATAGTATCATAGAATGGTTTGGGTTGGAAGGAACCTTAAAGATCACCTAGTTCCAAGCCCCCTGCCATGGGCAGGGACACCTTCCACTCAAAGCCTCATCCAGCCTGGCCTTGAAGACATCCAGGGATGGGGCATCCACAGCTTCTCTGGGCAACCTGTTCCAGTGCCTCACCACCCTCTCCGTGAAGAATTTCTTCCTGGTAACTCATCTAAATCTCCCCACTTCCAGTTTAAACCTGTTACATCTTGTCCTGTCACTACAGGCCCTTGTAAAAAGTCCCCCCCAGCTTCCTTGTAGCCCCTTCAGGTACTGGAAGGCTGCAATAAGGTCTCCCCGGAGCCTTCTCTTCTCCAGGCTGAAGAAGTCCAACTCTCTCAGCCTGTCCCCATAGCAGAGGTGCTCCAGCCCTCTGAGCATCTTCGTGGCCTCCTCTGGACTCGTTCCAACCGCTCTATATCCTTCTTATCCTGGGGATTCCACAGCTGGATGCAGTACTCCAGGTGGGGGTCTCACAAGAGCAGAGCAGAGGGGGAGAATCCCTTCCCTCGACCTGCTGGCCACGCTTCTCTGGATACAGCCCAGATTCACATCTGAAGATTACAAGCATTTCACTTTGCTGCAACAGCAGATGTGATATGAAACTTGCTCCATGGAAACTTTCATTCCCTTCTTTCGTGCTCTAAGTGTGCACATCCTCATGCATGCATGCTTTTCAATGGTTGCTACTGGTGGTGTGTGCACTTGATTCTAGGAGGTTATTTTTACACTGAGCTCATTGGTTAAGCTTTTATACAACAATAATATTTTCTTAAAGGAATTTGTGTAATTATTAACTATTGTTCAGTTCATACCTTTCACGCTTTGAGCTATTTCTCTGCCCATCTTATGGATTTTTTTTATATTTTTTTTTTTACCTTTTTCTCTCTGTGTCTGTGGTGGTGGTGCATTTCTCTCCTCAGGTGCTTTTTTTCTGCTTTCATACATTGGCAACAGAGTGCAGTTATAGTAGTCTTGCTCTCTGAAGTAATATAGATAATGAGATTATTGTAAATTCCATAGCACTACCAGCAGTTGAAAAGGCAAGAAAATGCTGGCAAAAGTCAGGAAGTTTTACTTTTCTCACATCAGTCTTGAATACATCAAAATACTCCTGACATCAGAGAGCTTGTGATTCTCTCCCAAAACCTGTAAATCTTCATATTGATGACCTCTGTATTTTATGGGGTTTTTTTCAGTAAAAAGCTGCATATTTATTTTCTTTTAAAATAATTTTATTTTATATAATGCTTAGTTATGATGAGGCAGGAAGAAAAATTACAGAAGTTACAGAAATGATATCTTGCTTTGAATAATTTAGACATTATCATAATAGAGTTGGTATGTATGAAGGGTCATTAGAGTGAAATACCAAGACTGCTAGCTCCTATATGGGTTGTGCAAATTTATCAGAACTACCTAGTTTTAATAACCATTTCCTAGGGCAAACTCTTCCCATTGACTCTCCTTAGCATAAGCAAATCACCTTTCTGTCTTATAGTAAGTGATTTCATTGGAGAGGATCAAATTTAGGTACTGCATAATCTACTGTATGGAAAAGAGTGATTTTTCTCAGTCTACCCTACAAAGGAGCTGCAGCTTGATACAGCTTGTAAGTTGGTTGAGGTTTTTTGGGTTTTGGTTTGTTTGTTTTAACTTCTAGTACTGTACAAAGATAGTGAAACAAAGTCATGAAGTTACAGTAGAATGCTCCCTTTTTATGACAGAAAATCACCTCATTTCAGTTTTGCAGAAGCTCAAAGATTTCACTAAGGAATTAAGAGTCTTATTTTTTATTTTGGCTCTGAGTTGTGACCTCTGATTAACAATACCTCCTTTAATTAGAGTTCCACCCCCACTGATATCATTATTAAATGTCAGTTATTCAGTGTTAAATCCTTTTTTCAATTATTTTGTCTTTCTCTTCCTTACCTAACTCTATAATTTATTTATTTAAAAGTGAGGGAAGCTGTATTTTTGTTATTGTAGTGACTAATCATGTCTGTTCTAGCTGTTTGATATTTTTAGCATTTTTATGACTTATCTCCATAGCAAGCTTGTATATTTGGTCAAAATAATGATTACGTCAATGCTGGGGTCATATCCAGAAAGCTACTTGGCATTTGAACACTGCATGAAGTGTTGCTGTAATTAACTCGCACTGAGATTGCAAAGTGATGTTCACAAGTGTTTATGAACACTCATGTTCTAAATACAGTGAAAAACAATAATTCATACACAGAATGGGGTTCCAAAGAGCTGCCCCAGTGTATGATTAAGGAAAGGGGCTGGAGTTAGTAATGATGCGGAGAGGGTTTTGAATACTAGTTTTCTATTCATAGAATCACAGAATGGTTTGGGTTGGAAGGGACCTTAAAGATCATCTAGTTCCAACTCCCCTGCCATGGGCAGGGACACCTTCCACTAGACCAGGTTGCTCAAAGCCTCATCCAGCCTGGCCTTGAAGACAGCCAGGGATGGGGCATCCACAGCTTCTCTGGGCAACCTGTTCCAGTGCCTCACCACCCTCTCTGTGAAGAACTATTGTATTTAGATACTGACCCCCACAGTGAACCAACCCCCTATGTAACAGTGTGGTTTGCAACCAAAACCAATCCTCTATGTACCTTCTCAGTGTCTATAGAAGTTAAAGATGTGAAAACAGACAATTGAAGTAGCAGGCATATGGTGTGTGGTTAAGTTAGCAAACAAGAAGCTAGCTGAAGTATCCGATAAGCTGTAAACCCATACTTTGCCTTAGTCGGCTTTAACAAAGTCTGTGCATTCTCTCTGTCTGTACAGCCAGCATAAATTGAACAGTTCCCTGGAGATATTTTGTACTGCAGTAGACTCTGAGGCCTTAAATTTGAAATCTTTACACAGTCAACAGTCCAATTGATTTTTACTGATAGTTTAGAGGGATTTATGACTGCAAGATGAAATACAGAGCAAATGTATTCTAACGCTACTGTCAGTAAATTTGCTTTAAAGAAGTAGAGCATATCCCTGTAGGAGAATATTATTTACTTTTAATATACTGTAAGTCAAAATTTTCATGACCTGCAACTTTAAACAAAGTGTGCAATTGAATATTTGCTCTGGTGGAAAAGGTACTGTATAAATACCGACGACAGAATTAGCCTTTTGCATTAGTCAGGCATTCATGTTAACTCCCTGTTTGCTCTGGTGAAACCTGATGTAACGTAATGCACTTGTTCAGCTGTTGATCAGATTATAGTAGCTCAGAGGTATACAAATTGTTTCTGAAGTGTGCGCAGCCCAAGAGATGGAAAGCGTATGATGGAAGAATCACCGAAATGGATACACAGTACACACTCCGCGCCAAAGAACTATTTGAATAGGAATGACATCCCAAAAGATGGGAGAATAGATGTACTGTTAACGCTGAGGCATACAGTGAAGGTATGTTTTATTTTTCTATTTACATTTAGCTTGAAGTTGTACTTCCCAAAGATACGGTGACTTAATTATGTTGACACATAAGCAGTGCTTCTTCTGGCAAACAGGTGCCAGGATGATGAGCTGGCAGCAAGGGAAAGCCTAGCGAACCACCTGGTGTGACAGTGTAATTTACATTCTGTATATACTTAAATTCATATCTCACCGTAGGATGTGCACATATTTCTTCAGGTTGTGTTAGAATTTTAACCCCATGGTTTTAGACTTCTTTGTATATTAATACATAATGCAATTCTAGTACAATTCTACCTTAATATTTATAGTAACGATGAAAGCCATATCAGACATGTAAGTGGCTATTGCTATGTTTTTCCTCAGTTCTTCGAAATGTCTGATTAGAAGTCTCTCTCTGTTGGTTTGGGTTACCAGTTTTATGGCTGGCAAATATGGTTTTTATTTGTTTTTTCTTTGACCCTCACTCCCCACCCCCACTGCTGCCACCAGTGTATCCAGTGTATTAGAAGCCGGATGCACTTCTTTTAGTCTTTCATATTTGTTCTTAAAAACTTATTTATTCATGTACAAAATTAATAATCTGTGTTTCAAGGTACTTTCAGGATGGTACTGTTGATGTCAGACTAGAATAGATAGAATGCTGCTTCCTGCTGCTTCCAACAAACATCTTGCTGTTTGCTTTGGTGGTACCAGAATTTGACCTCAAGCCAGCATAGCACTGAGACCATTGATGGCTTATGAACTGCCCATCTTAACACAAGTCACTATTGCTGTAGTGAATAAATTCTGGAATTTCTGTAAATTAGCACTTTATTCCTGCTGTGAAAACATTCAACTTACTCACCTCTTGTCTCTTTCTGGAGAATCTCCCACTAAGCATTTGAAATATTGAAATGCCTAATTTCCAAGCATACTCATAAAGTCTCCCATGCCTTTTGTACGTTTTTTTTTGTTTGTTTGTTTGTTTTTTGGGGGGGGGTTGGGGTGGGTGTTTTGGGTTCTTTTAGCCATTTGCTGTGTATATACATCACACCTACTATCACACAGCCAAAGGAAGCTCCTTAGGGACATTATTTCTTAGGGTTTTTGGAGAATGAAAACTTTGCATGTGTTCTCTGCCTAGCTTTTTTTAATGCTTCCATGTTTACAGTTCCTCACAGCTTTATGTACAGGCCCCTTAAAGCAGGATCTGTAAGCATTCTCAATTTTTAGTTCTTTACATCAATTTTCTTGGAGGTTGTTTTCCTAAGACACTAAGGAGTTCTTACATGAACATGTTCTTACATGAACATGCAGGGGTATGTATGATGATTAACAAATAATCTATAATTCGCTTTCATATCTGCATCAGAACTTGTTTGTTTGTTCCTTATTGTTGTGGAGTTTGTTTTCCTTTTTCTTTATGTTTTCTTTCAGGAACATGAATGTAAATTAACACAGGAAATAGTGGAATTAATTGACAGGGAAGTTGATCTTATGTCGAGAGAGGTGAAAGAATGCAACTTAGAAGGACTGAGAAAAAGAATTTGTACATTATTTCTTCAGTATATTAAAACTCCAAAGTTTAACCCTGAAGTTGCTCAGATACTTAAGGTATTGTTCCTGTTTTGCAGTCTGACATGGTGGCCATCGAACTAAGGATGCTGGAGAAGGGGAAAACAATGAAAACTTTTTAATTTTACATTTTATTGTAGAAGTTCTGGAGGAGCTCCTCAAGAAGTAAAATGTAGCAAGTTACACAGGCTTCACACACATAACCTTATATAGCAATATAGGAAGCATGGAGCATAGACATGGTTATAAGAACCTGAAAAGTGGCTGGGAGCACTGCGTCTATCAGAAAAAGATTCCTCTTGCATGGTTGATGGTATCTCAGGAGTAGAGAATCTGTCAGTAAATATTACTGGGATTTAGCACCAGCTAACAGTTATTTTACACTAAGTTTATGAACAGAGTTACCTAGATGTGTCATAGCAGAGACTAGAGATGAGACATGTTTGTCTTCTGTAGCTTTTGGTTAACTGTACCTTGACGAAGGCTGAATTCCACCTGTATTTTTATTTAAATCTTGTAACCTTCTGTAGACCATAAAAAAAGATGGCAGTTCATCAGCAGACAGTCAAAGTGACCAAATCCTCAGGGTACTTTCAAAAAAGGGCAGATGACTACAATAGATAGTTGGATTATCAGACTACTCAAACTACCCTGTTAAAGACTTGGGCCCTCTGCACAGACTACACTATTCTTTCCAAAAATCCATCAAGCGATATGAGGTTAAAGAGGTCATTAGCATATTTAATTATATTCCCCTACATTGCTTTTGGACATGTGGCTCTGATGATTTTATATTAGGCCAAAATAGTAATATGCCAATAATCTCAGGGTTTTATCTTTGACATAAAGGGCAGATTCCGTGTGAAAAATTAAATGCAGAAGAATCAGTTTCTCTTTTCTCTGTGGTGTCATCTTTCCAGAATGGCTGACAATCTGCATACATTAAAGAGCCAGCAAGAGCGCTGGAGCATGATGTCTAGGATCTTTGTATATCTTAAAAATGAGTTGACTGATTTGAATGGCTTTTGGTCTTCTATTTAAAAATAAAGTAAAAAAAACCCCACAAACACACAAACTATTGGTTATTTAAAAATAAATATTACCAGATTTTACATGTTAGAATACTTGCATGAATATATGTAAAATATATTCCGATAGAGTTAGTGACACACAAGTAACACAAAGATACGTTATGGTAAATTAACTTTTTTTTTTTAACATCTTTTAGGTTCCACCAGATCCCTTAAAGCTTTATAAAAATGTTAACTTCTGTCACAGTTGCGAAAATTACTTATCATCTACTGAGTTTCCTGTTCCTGCTAATTCCCGCACCATTGGCAGATGTCGCTTGTGTTGCAAGCTTGATAATGAGGCTCGGCGGCGAGCAGCATTTTTGAAGTACAAACTTATACTAGAAAATCTCAGAAAATCTGAAGCTGATTACCAGGATGATGCTAAAATCGTTTTCTTAGTTCAGGTACTGTCTGAAAGAGCATTGCTAATAACTGAAACCAGTGGCTTTGGCTATAATTTTTCCTTTATGGCTGTTGACAGGTGGAGAAATAGGGTAAAAGCTACAAAAACTTCTTCCTGTGATATGGAATGTTCCATACCATAAAGAAGCAGCACTTAAGCTCTTGAAGTATAGCTGTACTTTCTAAAGTGTTTACAAGCTATACATTAAAAGAAGGTAGAAGTCTGGCTGACAGGTAAATGAATCAGATGATCCAAATTCTTCTTCTGGTTCTGCTATGGCCATCCTGTTGCTTAAACCTTTCTTTAAAGATACTGGCATCATCTGTAAAGAGAGATTAATGTTTTGCGACTATAATATTGTTCAGGACATAATGCTAGAAAAAGATTTTGAGCCCCATTATATGAACTGTTTTAGTAATGCAAGTAAATTGTTTCATTTTCTCAGTAGGAAAAAAAATAGACACCGAGGTTCTGACACTCCTATTTCAGTGAAATATCTGTATAGTTGGAAGTTTTACTGCTTTGTACTTATTAGAAGAAGGATTCACTAGATAATTTAGTGTTCTAATTTTTTTACCATCATCTGTAATCTTCTGCAATATTACCAAGTAGCTAATGTTTCTTAATAATCATTACTGAAACAACTCAGTCAAAGAACTTCTTGCCTCTGTCTTCAGCAAATTCTCTCTTTTAGTTGTTATTACTTACTTTGTCAACAAAGGAATTTGACATCCACTGGGAAAGTTTTAAACCTAAGGTAATTACTAAGTGTAATTTATTGAAAACATGAAACTGCTGATATTTATTTGAACTTTCTGAGAATTAGTAATAAAAACGTCTGCAGCATCAACATTCAAAGAACAGTTTTTGAACTGTATTGTGTAGTATGTCTGAAACGATAACCAAGCAAACAAAAGCCAGTCATCAATATCCCACTGCTACCAAAACATACCATGCTGTGGTTTAGCATTTTGCCGGTGGCAGATGCCAAAAGGAAGACTGGGATTCTTTAATTATCATGCTTGTGTTAAGAAATATTATCAAAGGACCTGGATTTTGTAGATGTTGTTCATCCATATTGGTTTTCACTTAAGCTGAAAAGTTTTTTTGTCTGTGTCTAACTTAATTTATCTTAATATGTAAACATCCTCCAAAAACTTTTGGACCTCTCTCACACCACATCACTTGTGATGGCTAGTGGCCATTAATGCACTGAAATACAGAATAGACTATTTCAGTTGGAAGGGACCTAAAATGATCATCTAGTCCAACTGCCTGAGCAATTCAGGGCTGACCAAAAGCTAAAGCATGTTGTTTAAGATGCATATGGACAATGCCCATAACACTGACAGGTTTGGGACATCAACCACCTCTCTAGGAAGCCTGTTCCAGTGCTTGACCATCCCCATGGTAAAGAAATGCTTCCTAACATCCAGTCTAAACCTCCCTGGCACAGCTTTGAACCATTCCCACACATCCTACCATTGGATACCAGGGAGAAGAGATTAGCACCTCCCTCTCCCCTCCTCAGGAAGCTGAAGAGAGCAATGAGGTTGCCTCTCAACCTCATTTTCTTCAAACTGGACAAGCCCAAAGTCTTCAGCCACTCTTCATAGGATGTTTCTTCAGCCCTTTCACCAGCTTTGTTGCCTCCTTCTGTCTGGTAAACGCCAAGATGAAACAGTGAAAAAGAGTTTGGGTGGCACTTAGATGCCTTGGACCAGGGGTAACACTGACAGAAATCCCGTAGGAGTCGGTTTGCCCTCTTGGCTGTCAGGGCACACTGCTGACTCATATTCAGCCTCCTCTGGACCAGCACCCCCAAGTTCCCTTTCTGCAGGGCTGCTTTTCAGCCACTCCTCTCACAGTTTATAGTTGTGCCTGGTGTTACGCTGTCCTCGGTGCAGAATCCAGCATTTGGAGTTCTTAAACTGCATCCCATTAACCACAGCCCAATGCTCCAATCTATCTAGATCCCTCTGCAAGGCATCTTGTCCTTCAAGAGAGTCAACAGCACCTCCCAGTTTGGTATCATAAGCAAACTTGCTAATGGTGCATTCAGTTCCTGCATCCAGATGGTTGGTCAATACATTGAACAGAACTGGCCCTGGAATTGAATCGTGAGGAGCAGCAATGGTGATTGGTCACCAGCCAGGTGTAGCCCCATTCCCTACAACCCTTTGAGCTCTGCCCTTCGGCCAGTTCTTCACCCAGTGCACTATGAACCTGCTCATCTCACAGTTGGACAACTTGTCCAGGAGGATGCTGTGAGGGACAGTATCAAAAGCCTTACTAAAATCGAGAAAAACTACATCCCCCACCTTCCCTTCCTCCACTAGGCAGGTGACCTTATCGAGGAAGGGTATCAAATGAGTTCAACACTGTATAAATATGCTCGTGCCGCTTGTGGCATCTTTTTGCTGCGTTTTTAATCACCTGACCATGCTTTTTGAGGGTGGAAGGCTTTCAAAGAAGCTGTTAAATAGGGGAACCAGGTACTTAATGAGATCTCACTATGTAGGCAGGCTTTCTTTACTGAATAGGAACAATCTTTTTCCTGCCAGAGTGTTTTTACTTCCTTCATACTGGTATTGTAACTTCCTGAGTAAATCTGAGTGGTTTTGCACTGCCTGTTTATAGACTTAAAATATTTCTTGAAAGCCTGGATGAACTGCTATTTGATACTGCTGTAATAGCTACTCAGTGGGACCTCTAATTTGAACACAGCTGTATTTTTTCATAAGTTTTGGAATTCTAATATTGTCTCTCAAAATTTCAAGTTAGAGGTATGACTGCTTCTTAGCTGCTGACACCGAAAGCCCTCACATGCAGTTCTCTTTGTGGTTGTTGTGCAACTACACTGCAACATCTCTAGATGTTGTGTCATATTCATCCGAATGAACTTCAAGTTCTTCTCTTTAGGGTTGTAAATATTGAAACAACAGAGGTTTGTATCTTAAATCACTAATTCACTTGTTTCCCCCTCCTCCCCCCCCCCCCCCCAACATTTCCTTAAATTATTAATTTTTTTCCGAGCTACTTGATTTTTTTTCCTTCCACTCCCCACACCTTCTGCCCCCTAATCCACTTAAGCCTAATTTCAAATTAATTAACTGTAAAATTTCACAGTGAAATGCATGCCTACCTTTAGAAAGTGCAGAAGTCTCTTCAATCAAACTCTTTCCTGTAATCAGGGAAGTTTTAACACAGAACAAGCTTTTGTCTGTTTTTCAGGCAGCTAAGAATGTAATCCAGGGAAAGGGAAGAGTCAAATTATGGATATTTTGATATGGGCCCATCTACCTCAGTATAGATATTTGCTAGTTTGGGTAACTTTTGAGATGTGTGGCTTAGCACAGAAATAGTAGTACTTGCTAGTATAGTTGCAAATTTCTGGCTTCTAAGAAAAAGATACAATAGTTATTTAAAATTTTGTGAAAAGAAGCGAACACTGAAAACAGAAGCCAGTTAGCAAAACCTGATAAGGGAGGCCCTGTAGGACCAGATTGTAGGAGTGCTACTATATTCCTGGAATCAGTAGGCACAGATTTGTTACCAGTGGAGGTTCTAAGCCCAGCTTTTGTCTTACATTTTCCCTGGCAAGAAATTACATGGGATTCTGGATTTTGGAAGCAAGGTTGATGAGAGTACATGAGGCTGCATTTCACTGAAAGTCGGTCTTGGTATAATTGCATTTATTCTTTGTCAGGAATTTAATAAGTAACATGCAAACACCATTATTTGATGAATTAAGTCAAGATTTCTTTTTAGAGAAACTAATTTTCTTCAAACAGCTACCTTGGAGGAAAACCTATTTAAGAATCTGGAACTTTCCTTAGTTTACAGAACTTATCCTGTAGATAAAGATCTTCTAATAATTTTCTAATCTTCTAATACAGGGAAAAATATTAATGGAGAGTGACAGAAAAACTTGCCAAACTTCAGTGGTAACTACCACCCTTTTTAAGTACACTTAAAGGCCTTTCTGTACTAGAGAACCTTTACAAATACACCTTCTTTTTTTTTTTTTTTTTTTTAATATTGTGGCATAGCTATCTGATCTTATAATCTCATTTGGTAAAATGAACAACAGTATCATGAGCACAATAAAATCTCCATGTGTCAAAGGCAGAGTGAGGGGAAGGAAAGAAAGCAGGCAGTGATTTGGGGTCTGTCACAGGCGGAAGTTTTTCTTGTCCTAATTGCCCACATTTTCCAGGACAGTTTATTCAATTATATGTAAACTTTAAGTAATTTAGTAGAGCAATAACTCATTTATTGGATAACATCAATTCTGAATCTAAGAATGAAATGGTAAAGTCATCTCAGTAATGACAGGGATGTATTATTTTTAGCCAAAAAGGTCTGAACTGGCTTAGGCATGCTACATGGGGAAAAAAACCATGAGATTTAAGAAGCTTTATAAGAGCAGTTCAACAATCAGGATGTCAATAGAAGACAGGAATTGTCATTGGCAGAGACAATCAAAGTAAGAATGTAGTGTTTTAGAGATGATACAAGAAAAATGCCGTTAATAATTGCCATACAGTGCTAAAGGAAGATGTGTGTGTCTAGACATTCTTTAACTAAGTGATTATATGACATATGCATAGAAAAATTTTTTACTCAAAGCTTGATGTGGATTCCTATATGGTTACAGTGCTTTTGTTGTAGAATGAAACATGTTCCTTGATTCTTAACACTGTTTTTCATTTCAGCATCAAGATCTGCAGTACATGATTGAGAACATATGGGGCTGCCAGTCAGCTCTCAGTGCCTGCAGTGACCTCTATGATTTGGTTATGGTCAGATGGGATAAGCACCATGAGTGGTCTCCATGGAACACTATTCTCCTCACTAAAGATGAGGCAGATGCACATCTTAAGCTCTGTAACCTTCAGAAGGTAAAATTTGTTGGGCTTAATTTTTTTACGATAGTTATGTTTGAATAGAATCCTGTGACTAATGATGTTTGGCCAAATTTAGTTCCTACATTCATCCATGTTTTAATTGGCCCATTGTGACTATTTAAATGATTGCATTGGTACTATTAAATAAAACAGGTGCGAGTCAGAGGGCAGCAGGCATAGTACAGCTCACACCCGTGTACCTAAACTCTGGTCCTGATTCTCTCTCCCCAAATACAAGAAGCTAAGTGGCCTCATCCATGCTGCCTACTGAGAACCCTGCCATGTGAATTCTATTCCTTCAGCTGAGATCAGACAAGAGCTGGCCTGGATGAAAAACATATTAAAGACTGACCATAAATACTGTGACAATTGTGTGCCTGTGCTCTTGCATATGTTCTGTCCTCATTACTTTCTGGTCTCACAATTTTATCCTCAAGTGACAGAATAGCTCTTTGTCTAGAACTGAATCATTTGTCATAATAAAATTAATCTCAGTTTACTTTCTTCCATAGATGTATTTTAAATACTTCTGGCAATGTAATCTTATAGTTTGCAATAAAACCATAATTGCTGTTCTGAGTTAAAAAACTTAATTTGTTAAAGAAGTCAGTGAAACTGTATTTTTGCACCACTCCTCCCAAACTCCATATCAAAACATGACAGACTGGTAAATACCTCATTCCACCAGACATCATGTGGTAGAGTATTTAGTTTTCTAAGGCGTAGGAAAATCCTGTGAGCTGTGTTTGTCCTGCAATTAGTAATGGATTATTAAGCCTCTCACCTCCAGGTTATTGATTTATGTAAGTAGTGAACTAAGGTCGTTGTTGTATGGTGTCCTTTTGTTCAGGGTGTTCTTAATTCAATTTCTAACTCGGCGTGTGTGCATCACAAATGCAACTTCTGCTGTTACGCATTGCCCATCTTCTGGAAGTCTTAAGGTGATGTGATAATTAAGCGACAGAGCAAATGAATTGCTCTCTTAATGCAAGGTTTGCTTTGGGGACTAAATATCAGTTAGGGAATTCTAAAGGTAAAGGAAATTCTGCTATCTATGATATTTTTGTCTGTGTGCACCCAGCTTGTGTCTTCAAGCAGACACATGTTTATGTCAGCATTAACTTTAAGAAGTAAAATCAATTTCAAGATGGAAATTCCTTTACTGGCTCCTCTGTCTCACTCTGAGTCAACGAGTCAACAAGGCTGCTCAGGTAGTCTGAATGTAGTGATGCTTCTCCACATCCATAAATTTATGTTACTAGCATTATGGCAGGCAATGATTCTGACAATGCACTTACCTGGTTTAACTTTATAAGTCTGGATGCCATAGTAAAGGAGATGCCCTTAACTTAATTAGGTCCAGAGCTTTAGGGGAGGTTAGGGCATTATGCAGAAGAGCAACAGGAAAGGTATGCAAACCTACCTAAAAATCATAAGGTGTTTTCATCTAGCTCTTGTTGAAAAAATGGAAGTGGACCAGCTATAGCAAGGAGTCACCTTCTTCACTGGTAATGGCCAAAACTTTGTTTCAACAAAAAAAAGAATGTGAAATGAAGAAAATGTGGCAAAGTTAGAATGTCGTAAGTTGTATCATTCACTGAAACAAAAGAAGGCCTCTCAAGTACTTCCTTTAATAGCAGTTACTCATAACAATGACTGTAGCAATAGCAAAGGGTTTTTCCAACTAAATATTCTGGTCACTATTTACATCATTTGAACTAGTACTGATGACTAGAAATTTAGGAAAATGTTGCCAGTGAACACAAAGACTGACTGAAAAGCTGCAAAATGCTTGCTGCCATGACTGTTTGTAAATAAATACTCTGATTCTTATCAAGGAAATTTCCTATAGTCATCACCTTACAAATGTTGATACTTAAGCATTGCCTTTTTTAATTTTCAGAGGTAAGTACAAATGTCCTTACCTGAAAAGAACTATATCAGTTTTACCTTGAATGGATAAAAGAATGCCAGCAGTTTTTCTGTTTTTAAAAGGTGACTACTATTTCACAAGGAGTGGTTAGTAATGTGGGCCATAAGGTAGCAGCATAGAACTACAAAATGTTTCATTCTGTATCATATACGAGTAAATTATCTGGCTTAATTTACTAAAAGGTGACTGTTTATACTGTCTAAAATATGAAGCAACATGTAGATTGCTCATTGCATTTAATGGAATTTGGATTTTTTTTTTCTTTCAGGCTTATGAAGCAGCATTTATTCACAGAATAAAACATAAGCATATCCGGGCAAAAAACTACTTTGCTCAGATTCCAGGAATGGCTTCATTTTTGCATGGGAGTGACAATCACGCTAAGGCAAATGAATTTTTAACAGCTGTGCCTATTCCTACTGGCACAAAACCATAACTCTTAGGCAAAGTTAACTGAAGCTAAAGAAGTTAACTGAATTATTGATTAATACAGTTTCCTTTTTTTCAAAGAAATGCACTTTTTCATCAATACCTTAATTGTATTACACATATCAAAATAAACTTCTGAGGATAAAATAATTTGATCCAACCAGTAAATATAACTGCATTTCATGTCTTATAACCTCATTATTTAAAAAGTAAGATATTGTCACTGAGCTGTATTGGGTTTCCATGGCAAGGTTTTGGAAGTGGGGGTGCTGCAGGGGTGGCCTCTGTGAGAAGCTACTAGAAGCCTCCCCTATGTCTGATAGAGCCAATGCCAGCCAGCTCCAAGATGGACTCACTACTGGCCAAGGCTGAGCCCAACAGTGATGGTGGTAGTGCCTCTGGGATAACATGTTTGAGAAAGAGGGAAAAAAAATGGAGAGAGGAGATTTGAGCCAATCCCAGCCAGCTCCAAGATGGACTCACTACTGGCCAAGGCTGAGCCCAACAGTGATGGTGGTAGTGCCTCTGGGATAACATGTTTGAGAAAGAGGGAAAAAAAATGGAGAGAGGAGATTTTGCAGCTGAGAAGGAGAGCAAGATATGAGGGAGAGAACTTTGCAGACACCCAGGTCAGTGGAGAA
>NW_010250665.1:61235-128817 GCF_000690775.1 Eurypyga helias | reverse complement strand
GGGGGCCCCCGCCACTGGCCAAGGCCCGGCCCATCAGCAACAGTGGTATTGCCTCTGGGATAACGTATTTGAGAATCTGGGAGTGGTGGAGGGGAAACTGAGAGGAGAAATTGTAGCAGACAGAGAGAGCGATGTGAGAGGAACAGCTCTGCAGACCCCCGGGTCAGTGGAGAAGTAGGGGAAAGAGGTGTTCCAGGTGCTGGAGCAGAGATACCCCGGCAGCCCATGGTGCAGCCCATGGTGAGGCCGGCTGTGCCCTGCAGCCATGGAGGGTCACGGGGGAGCAGAGACCCGCCTGCAGCCTGGGGAGGGCCCTATGCTGGAGCAGAAGGATGCCCAAAGGAAGCTGTGACTCCATGGGAAACCCACACTGAAGCAGGCTCCTGGCAGGACCTGTGTCCCTATGGAGAGAGGAGCCCAGGCTGGAGCAGGTTTGCTGGCAGGACTTGTGACCCCCAGGGGGACCAAGGCTGAAGTAGCCTGCTCCTGATGGACTGTACCCCATGGAAAGGATCCATGCCAGAGCAGTTTGTGAACTGCAGCCTGTGGGAAGGACTTATATTGGAGTAGTTCAAGGAGGACTGTCTCCCATGGGAGGGACCTCATGCTGGAGCAGGGGCAGAGTGTGAGGTGTTCTACCCCTGAGGAGGAAGAAGCAGCAGAGACAATGTGTGATGGACTGACCACAACCCCCATTCCCCATCCCTCTGCACTGCTTGGGCAGAGGAGGTAGAGAAAAGCGGGAGTGAATTCGGGCATGGGAAGAAGGGAGGTGTGGGGGAAGGTGTTTTAAGAATTGGTTTTAGTTCTCTTTTACTCTGATTTGATTGACGATATTTTTTTTTTCCCAAGCTGGATCTGTTTTGCCCGTGATGGTAATTGCTGAATGGTTTCTCCCTGTCCTTATCTCAATCCATGAGCCTTTTGTTATGTTGTCTCCCCCATGTCCAGTTGAGAAGGGTCGTAATAGGGCAGCTTTAGTGGGCACCTGACCTCCAGCCAGGGTCAACCCACCACATAAGCTTTGTAAATGCTACATTTTTAGAGCAGTGACTGTCTCTCTGTGTATGCCTGTGTTGCTTGGAACATTCTGTCTGTAGTATAATATTCCTGTTGGGGGTAATCTAGCTAATTCTTTGTGACCTTTTAATGAGAAAAATAATGCTATAAACACTGTATTAAATTTATTTCTCTCATCCTAAGCATATAAGGCAGAAAACCCCTCAAACACTATATTCCTACAGAACAACAGACTTGATGCGCCTTTGCGAACATAGAAGCTTTGCCTTGCAATCATTTATGCAGAAGAATAACTTTACTTTTTATAGCTCATCTTGATGGTCATGGTGGAATGGCCAGTATGTATTTATTGTATCCAAGATCTTGAAATTATTGTAAACCAGATTCATAATACACAACAAACAAACCAGACTGTTTGAAACATGTTTATATCTTGAGGAGCTTGTGTTATTTAAACTAGAGGTTATTCGGCTTGAAACCTCGGTTCTAGATGTGCTTTTGACCCAGGACAAAGCCTTTTGCTCTAACAAATAAACTGTGTTAAAACAGTAGCATTTACAAACAGAAATAAGCATATATTTGGCATTAAACAGCTGGAAACTGGATTGACTCCTTCAACAGAACATGAACTGTAGAACCAGTACCTGACTGATCGGTGTATACTAACGTAAGTGGACTCTTTCCATTGATTTTACCATTAAATTCCGATTTTGGATTTTATTTCAGTACTGGGTTAATTATAGAGCTGCAGTACACGAGCATTCTGGTTGATTTGTGTGCTTTCCGGGTTCTTAACCTTGAGATAGGAATGGCTGCTAAGATTGGGCATCTTCCAGAATGATAAAAGGATTTTTGAAGAAAATTGAGTTGAATGGGAAGAAGGAAAACATGAATCATGGTCTGTGTTGCTTCACCTGTTTATGTAGCTTATAGATTATATTTAAAAAGGTACTGGCCAAGTATAAAGAATAAAGTGTTCTCTGTATCAGACAGTGGCGGATACTGGAAAACCTCATTGTAAAGATCAGTGTCAGATTAAACATACTGTTTTTCTAGAAGAATTCATTGCCTTTTAGCAGGAAAACTTCAGATAAAGGGTCAGACCTGCCAGTTTATATTAGAACTGAGTAAATTCTTTACAAGCACAGCTGATCATCTTTGTGTGAACTTCAGAGATTTACTCACAAGATGGTTTTGGAATCTGTTCGTAACAAGGTTTCTGCTTTGGAGCCTAGATCTCTCCAGGATAATGCGAACAAATGACTGCCAGGTGCCATTGCCTCTTCAAAGTTGAAATTCTAACCTCTCTTCACTTCTGACAAGTAGCTGAAGTGACAGGCTTATCGAGTCTCTTAAACCGTAGCTTGGAGGTTGAGTCCACGAGGAGTCTACACTCCTGAAACCCTGATGAGAGGTGCTGTGTTTGTCCCCTCTCTTCCCTAGATGTAGATGCTCACTACCAGGGAAAGGAGATCAGTCCATAGGGCTTGTATTTCTCCTTCTGCACTAGGAGAGAGACGTGGCCAATTACCACTGCAACTTGCTCACAGAACTCCTTTGTGAGCAGGACTCGTCAAGCATGAAGCAACACTTGCCTTCTACCCACTTCCAACTCCACTAGTAATCCATTTCCAGAGGGAGAAGTTCCAGCTTTCTTCCCACGTGCACAAGTGGGTAGTGTGTTGATTTGGCAAAGAAGCACAAGCATTTGCCTCCCCACTCCCAAGAGGGAAGTCCGTGTTTTTTTCCAGGATGTAAGTTTCCCTGTTTATGTCTCAAAGGAATAAGAACTCAGAGAAATTGCTCCCTCCACCTCCTTGCCCCAAAAAGATGTCCCAGTGAACAAAGCATTAATTCCCTTCTTAGATAATAAAATGATTGTAAAAAGCGATAAAACAGGATTATAGGATAAATACTTGACAGTGGCAAAGTAGTTGCAGTGTTTGGCATACAGAAAATACTTTTTCAGTAGTAAATTATGCTAATAGTATCTGAGATTTTAAATATATATATATATTTCTAAATCTTGGTTTCTTTTTATTATTATTTATTTTGTGAAGAGGCTAAATTTGAATCTGTTTATTTTCTGAGCTAGAGGAAGAGGTTCTTTAATATGCTGCTGTAATATCATGCTAGCTCCCAAACCTCAAGGTTCAAATTTGCATGCAAAATAGATGGCACTTATTTTTGTCACCTGTCTACAGATAGGCCTTCTGGCTTATCTTGTACTGTAAATTGTCCTTCTTAAAAGTCATCCCTTTTAGCCTGACTTGCAGGCCTGAATTTACCTTCATTCCACACAAATCTGGCTTTCACTTCTCTTTTTATACAACTTCTTACATCAGAAATACAGAATTCTGAAATTGAGAGGATTTTTTTTTTAAGATTAATAAACAAAAAAAAGTAAGCCTCCATTATCTTGGTGTTTTCTCTCCAATTATTTTTTTATGAGTTTTATATTTCAATTTTGATGGGATAAGAAATACGTATGATATGTGATAGGCATAGAATTGTAAAAGAAAACATGTATAGATCTAGAGAAATGGGTAGGAGTAAAATGTATAGTATGTCAATATTGTAGCTTCTCTTAATAAAATTATTTTAGTTAAGTGGAGATTCATGGTAATGGAGGTGTTATTTTCTTCATTGCTGTTTCATAGTGATCTCACAGTAGTCTGAGTTTCAGTATTTTGAATTTGTGTTGAATTTAAAAACATTCTCATGTGCAAGCAGTTCTAAACCTAGACTCAAGTTCTCCTATGGGTTTTCAAGGAAAAAGCCCTACAGATATGCAACAGTAAACTGTGTGCACTTTTATGCATACTGGCAGATATCAATTAAGTGTTTTTAGGTTCCTGCTCACAGATAAAAACCACTGTAATCTCATTTTAATTAAATGGAAGAAAGGAATCTTTTTGAAAAAACTCTTTGCAATAAATGTATTTTTTTGTAAGATTTGGCAAAAAAAATCTTTATTTTTAGGAGTGAGGAAAAAAGAGAAAAAGGAGAAAATATATGCAGATGCAATTGTGAGCCAAATTTACTGAGGGAGGCAAATTAAAATCCAACTCTATAGATTCTCCTCCTTCCTTATTTTTTTTTCAAATCTTTCTTCACTTCAGTTGTTCCCAAACTGTGGTTTGTGGAGAAATATTAATTAAAAAAAATTAGTTTGTTTTCTGTTAAAAGTTTGTTCATAGGGAATATGTTAATCTGAGAGAAAACAATCTGGCTTTGTTTGAAGAAGTTTTAAGACTGTTTCTATACAGCAGAATGTGGAGTGTATACCCACCAACTGTGCTCCATCTCACTTGGGTGTGATTTGGTTAGTGTGTGCAAATACCATCCAAGAGATCCAGCTCAAACCAAGGGGTAATCTAGTTTTTCAGATATTACCAGCTGGAAAGAGTCAGGGGCAATATACCTTTCTTTCCTAATTCTTTCCCTTGTATTAGCTTCTCTTTTGTTTTCATTAACCTACTTTAAGTCAGTGATTTTGGGTGCAAGAAGCCAGAAATCTCTTACATGATTTAGGCTTTTTGTCCAGGGTATCAGCATTTGAGTATGAACTTGTAAAATAACTTGCACATCCCAGCAGTGGAAATTTTGAAATGGTGTGAATGCTTTAGCCCTGTGTAATAATAGAGCTGAACATTAGTCACCCATTTAAAAGGTACAGAATTGTCAAATATTTAATAATGAATCATTTTCTCTTGTGGTGAGGTTCCTGTCAGGTTACAACACATATTTTTATGACACTCTATATTTATTGGTCTTGATTTCCATACATTCAGGTCAGTTTGTTGAGGGTTTATTCTGGTGTGGAAGTCCTGGCAGTGTTCATTATAATTATCAACTGGTTTAGTAACAGAGGAGACCCACTAAAACATACTCTTCACTGGTTCATGTTAGAAGAATGGTATGAGGTGCCTCCTTCTTGCTGTTTCCTAAAGCAAGGATCTCTGCACTGTGCAAGGTAAAGAATGAAAGGAATCACAGTCTGAGAAGGCAAAAGCCTGATGGAATTAAAGTGTAGTAGTAATGCAGTATTTCCCTAGACTGACAACTGCAATGCAAATCTATCAGGTTCTGCAAAATTGGAAGTTTTGCTGAAAATTCTGTTTTTAGTATTCTGTGGCAACCACAGAACATTGTGCACTCTTGATTTACGTAATGCTGATCTTCAATTTGTCTTCTTTTCATATATGAAGGTTAATTGTAAGCACGCAGAAAAGACCTACAGTCAATGGGCTTTGCAGGGAGGAGATACACACAAAAACTGGCAAGAGTATTCTAGACATTTATGTGGGAAACCAGATCTCTCATGTCCTGAAAGACACCATGGAAAAGTTAACCACTTTGAGAATTACAATATATTTTGCTGGTGCTGATCATGCTATTCCAGTTCGTACTAAAGTCTGTCTAGGGTGTCCCAGTTCTACGCCTGTCTTTGTGCTCTGGATTGCTGTCTTACCTGTAAGCTCCCTCAGACAGACAAACAGCAGCTTGTGGAAAGGGAGGTGAAGGATTTCCCATGTATCTCGGAGAAGAGGAAAAAGAGCAATTAAAGGGTTAACTCCAGTGTTACATAAAGGTAACGTGGAGAAGAACAGGAACATGTAAATGATCGGTTTTATTACTTCCCTCAAAATTATTATTTTTGTCTCAGAAATCTGATTTCAGATTGAAGTGATGAACAAGTTGCCTTATATTAGACAACAGCATTGTAACACTACGCTGAGTTAAGGCAAATGGATTTCATTAATCAAACCACGTGTGCTCAGAAGTGCACGTCTTCTGACATCTGTTTATATCTTCTCTTACAATTTTCATTGTGCTTCCTTGTTTTTCCCTTATCACAACTTGTTAACATAATTTCTTTTTCTTTCTTTTCTTTTTTTTTTTTTTTTTTTGCATGTATTATCCTTAACATCTTGTTCTGATTGTGAAGAGGCAACTGTGCCCCGTGCCGACCATGTGACGGGTGACTGTTGCTGCTTAATGTAGTCACAAGGTGCAGAAACAGCTCAGTGCTTGGCAAGAACAAAGAAGTATGCTGGAGGAATTTGCTTCCCAGCATGAAGAAATGCTCTATAACTATTTTGATCTTACATGAGACTTGTGAAACACTGAAGTCATGTCAGGTTCTGATGTGATTATAATTTGCTCCTGACTTTTGATATTTTTGATTTTTTGGGACAGTATTGCTCCATGAAAAAGAGAGCTGAACAATTCCATGTTTCGCTGGATATACTCCAAACGTACTATTTTCTCACTCTCTTCCTTCTTGCTGGAATCTGCCACGGATAGATTTACTGCAGATTTCAAACCTGTCAACACCCAAATGTGTGACACCAGCTCTCAATACATGTGAAAGAGCTAAGCTGAGGGACATGATAATATGTAGCAGGGGAAGGAGATAGAAGTTCTGCAGAATACATTTTGTGCAGTACAGAAAACTTCTGTAAACTCCATTTTGAAGTTGAGCAACTCCCTTATCAGCCTGCAGTTATCAGGGAGTTAGAAAACAGAAGTACAGGAGTCCAGACTTCATGACTCACGTTTGTGCTAGAATGTTAAGAGTACTGCAGAGAGTTTTATGAGCTGCTTAAATCACAAAACTGAAAGTTATTAAAAATATGTATAACTCCCAACTTCAAGCTCAGGAAGTCCATGTTTTGAAAATTCCCGCTATTGTTAGAGAGCAGCCTCACCCAGCAGCCCTGCTGGATCCGTATAGCTGCAGCTGAACCGGAAAGTGCAGCTGTGCATACGCCCAGACTTTCTTTTGCAGTTGGACAGTTACGTACGAACTTGCCTGGAGTCATGACACGGCTCTACCCTGCTGCTCCAGCCCCGCTCTTATGCACCCTCGCCGTCCTGTTCAAAACGTCTCTGGCAGTGAACCACGTACCGATGCTGCTTTGGTCAACTCGGAGGTAAGAAATGCAATAAAAGAGTATCTCTGCTTAAGCTATTGCTCTGTGTGTGTGTGCAGAATATGGTGTATATCACCACTCTACTAAATAGCCCCTACGCAGTAAAATTACCCAAATTTGCCCCTCGGTAGTCGAACAACCTAACAGATGAATTTACCCATTTTTATTTATAATTTTAGCGTTGTAAGCTGGGTGGGGAGAAGTAAATAAACCCCATATTCTTCTAATTTAAAGCAGATATGCTTCATTCACCCTAAGGCAACCTTGAAGTACACTGTTAGAGATCTTGTGACTTAAGGCACAACAGAAGACAGTCTCAGAAGAAGGAGCTGACCAAAGACTGTGTGGGTAAAATTAATCCTTGCATTTCCTAACTCCTGAATCCTGATTTTTTGCTTTAATGTTCTCTTTACTGCACATTTTTTAATAGAATACACTGTTATATGTATACACATCAGTTGTTAGAAAGAACTGCAGAATCTTGACAGATCCAGAGAGACATGTGAAATTCAGGGGTTTGCATGTACTTATGAAATAAGACTTTGAACTTGTCTTGAAAGAGACAGATATAGACCTCTTTCTTCCAACCAGGAATTTTATTCAGGCGGACTTTAAGGATTTTATACAGTTACTTGGGGTTTCCAGAAATAGGGTGGCTTGAACAGCACAGTAGCTTCAGCTGGTGAACCGGATACGTAATTTCTCAGAGTACTTTGCACCACTTATTCACAAAGCTGTCTGCACAGGGCATACACACTGGTTTTGTCTAGGAAGTACTGCCCCAAAATACAAGGTGATGTCAGAGATTTGTCTGAAAAGGCTCCTGTGGGGCTTATGGGATCGCAGGACTGATTTTAAGGGGTAAAGGAAAATTCCTCTCCTGCATGGGAAAGCAACAACAGATCAGCTGTACTCTAAGTTTGCCTAAAGTGTGCTCTGGCCTGAGTAAATTACTTGACTCTCTCTTCCCAACTCCTAAATCCTCCACATCCTTAACCTGATTTATCTACATTGTAAACCTTCTCATGTAGAAGTCATCTTATTCCCTCCGCAAGCACATATGTATTATACCTAGTTCAACAGGCCTGATCTCACCTGGGTATTTATTAATTTCTCTAATACAAATAAGCAATAACACCCACAGTATTTGGAATTTGTCACAATCCAGCTGGGTGATTTCATAAGCATGAAATGCTTTCCTGTACCGCCAATGGCCTCGGTGCACAAGTTAACCCCCACTTTTGCTGTAAGGATGAACAAAAAGGGGCTGCAGTGATGGGGACTCCTGTTGGGTCCCTTTGCTGGCATGACCAAGCTGGGCAGGGAGAGTTTCTGGGCAGGGAGAGTTTCCTTCTGAACTCCTTCGGTCATCAATTCTTGTCAGGCCTGAATTCATGGGATTTGATTCTTTTGTATCTTTTTGCATTGTTAATTCCCAGAGCTTTATCTGTGATTTACTCTTCTGTAAACTGGGAAAGGAACCAAACCAATGGCTTCCTGGGAGGTAGTTATCCTTTCGGCTAGTTGTGCTACATTCACTCTAACTTCCATGAGGCTTTGAGCCGTTCTTCAACACATTTGAGACAGTGTGAATTATCTAGCTGTCACTAGGAAGAGAATTAGACTAAATTCTGCTCTCTCTTATCCTAGTGTAAATCATTTGTCATGAGGCGTTTATTTAGATTTAAGTCTGAGAGCTAAATCTTGTTAATATTTTCTTACTTTGCTTTTTCTTTTTTTTTTTTCAGTTGCTTCTCAATGTGGTAATTTTAAGACAGAAATGGGAATATTTAGAGATTTTATGAACATCAGGGATTAGATTGATTTGGTTGTTCAGTAGATCTTTCTCGATGTATAGTGACACATAGACAAGCATGCTACTTTTCTGGTTTTTTTTCATATGTGACACTGTAATGTTGAAGGCCATGGAAAACAGGTATGTAGAAGGTGTTGACTGTGTTTCTTTCATATGTATCCTGGACATTGCATCCTTTTCCCAACAGTAATTAATACCAGCTTTGACATATGTCTACCCATCTTTTAAGCATTTCCAGAAACAGAACCTCCTCCGGTCCCTGGGGAGACACAACATATAGGAATCTGCAAAGTTTGTTTAAGTTTGATTAGGTAATATTGACTTTATTTTTTTTGCCCTGAAAGAAGTATGTCCGTGTGAACGGATGTCTCAACATCAAGGTTTTTTTATATTCAAAGTACTTTAGCTGTTCACCTTTATAGAACACAGGCACATGTATGAGTACTAAATCTCTGTATGTAAAAACAAAGTAAATGTTGGAAAGAGTTCTTCTTAGGATAAAAGTGATCCTAAAAGTCTAAGCAAAGATCAATGCTTCCTTTGTTCCACTTCTTTGTTTATATAAACAACAGACCTGTTGTCAATATAAGCAGTCTTATCAGTTAATCCAGGGTGGTCATAACATCAAACTTTCCACCAGGATGCAATTAGCAACTTGCTCTACTGCAGATTGTTCAGGTTTATGCAAATCTAGAGCAAGAAAATCAGGATAGTGGACTGATCAAACCAGTTTCATGTTTCCAGGAATAGAACATTTTCTCAAGAAGTGTTCCTTTTACCATGACCTTTGCGTTTTTGAAAGGCGAAGTTCTTGTGGGGCAGAAATCAGTCCTGGTGAAAGTCAATGAAGTAATGCGAAAGGAGATTTATGTTATTTCATAAAATAAAGAAACAGTAAGAGTAACTTTTGTTTACTAACCCTTCACCCCATGCTTTACACCTTGGTATTTTGCAGTGGTGCAAGGTTTGCCATGTGTCATCTACAGGCTTATGAAATCTGGAAACTACTATTAAAAGTTTTAGGAAAGGTAACGAAAGAAGTGGGGCAATTATCCATGGTTTTTTTAATTCACTTTGTGGAAACATGTCCCACCAGTTTAGAACTTCAATGATTCATTGATCAACAGAACCTGCAGTTCACTAATCTATTCCATCCCCCTCTCCCAGGTTATCACTTAGGGTATGATATCCAATAGTTGACAGATAGTACATTTTGGTCTTCTTTAGAACTAGCCAGTGTTTGTAAAGGTGTATCTCAGAACAGCTATATTAGAAGAATGCAACACTTGGAAGTCTCTCTTTTATGCATTATTATTGTACTGTAATCATGCTGTTAAAGATGTTAGATGTCAGATACAGATGATACCTGCAACTGACAAACACATGAAGCGTGCAAAGATAAAAGGAAGTGTGATATAAACCCTTACAGGGACATTAGTAAATCAAATACCTCTTTCCTCTACAAAGAAAAATGCAGATCTCTACATTGAGAAAAATAAGAAGTTTCTACCAAACAACAATCTTTCTCCATTGAACTCAGGAAAAAGATGAATTTGTATTAACTCAGTAGGTCACCATATCCTGCTTTTCACAAACAAATACTAATAGATCAGTGGTCATTCTCCAAATAACTTTGGTCTACAAAATTCAACCTTTATCTTAAATTAGCCTTTAAACTAATATCTCCTGGCTGCTTTTTAAAATGGTAGAAATGGAGAGATTCCTTTTGCGTACGATTCACAGAAGAAATTTGATTTAGCCATTTTGAACCAATATTCAAAAGAATTTCTTTCTCTACTTGGATTAGAGAGGAAGCCTGAGGAAGTAAATTCATTCAAATTAGCTTTTGTGATTGCCCCCTCATGTGTTTGTTTTAGGAATGATTTTTGCCTACAGGCATTGAAAATATATTGCTACCTTGATTTATGCTATGCTTATACTGAGAAACGAATCCTTTTTTAGCAAATCCAGATTATAAATGTCTTTGAAAAGGCATTCATGCCAAATAGTACATTTGCAGTATTTCTTAAAACTGCAGGGAATTTGCTGAAAATCTGCTGAAAGAAGGTGAAACATAAAAAGGATACAGTGGAAACAGAAAAACTGTAATAGCTGTAACTTTATTGGACTTCTGTGGAGATACTGTGTGCTAGCATGCTTGCGTAGCTTTTTGAACTTTTTCTTCTATATTCATGACTTTTCATTTTACTACCACTGCTAGTAATGTGGATGTGAGATTTGTGTGTAAAAGTGGTATTTGAAGGTCTTTTCAATTTATTTTTTTAAAATTAGATTGTTTACTTCTGCTGTGCAGGAGAAAATGTTATTTCCTAAATGGTAATCACGAGGCAACTGAAAGTGAAAACTGACAAGAATAACTTGCAGAAAGGAGTTCAGAAGCCAACTACAAAGCAAGAATATAAGCTCACAAGTTAGAGTGACAGAAGTCCTGTTTATCCTACTGTCTCCCGTCTGGGAGGTCCAGGTACAAGAAATCTTGAAATCTTTGCTTCCATCAAAAATAAGTGCTGACATCCCACTTCTACATAGAAAGAGCACTGGTCGGAGAAAAATCTATGTGCTTAAACTTGTCATGTCAGAGCAGTTAGGGATAAGAAAGAAGCAAAATACCTAGCTAAGCTTTCTTGCCTTCTCTAGTGCATTTTCTGGCTATTGAAAGAAAGAGAGCGCAGTGGAATTCTGTTTCCTTCTTTTTAGCCAGCAGGAAAGCACATACATTAGCAGAGATGTTCATCATTATGAGCCCCCACAGCTGAGGAGCACAGGGTAGTTCTACAGTGGGGATGATCAGCATGATGTGCTTGGCATGCAGATGACTGCACCAGGTTGTGCTTCTTTGGACATAAATATTAGTGCGAGCAATCAATAATAGCAATCAATATGTGTGCTGGCCTACTGCCTGTTTCATCCTATGCCATCCCTTACTGATCTCTCGGTGCCTGCTTGAGGTGAGGAGTTCAAAGGGATGGACTGGTTCATTGCATTCAGTAAAGCACACCTACACCTCCAGCTTATCCATGATGCGCTATCTATGGCAGTCATGTATCTCCATTTCACTCTGCAGTTCACAGCAAACCAGCTGGTAAAATGTACTGGCATTTCCCATCTGAACTGTGGTGAGAATATTGTTGCACTCAGCTGAGAGTAGCAGCCCATTCAAGGAAGGCTGTAGTCTTGCCAACGGCCATCCATAGTACTCAGCACACTATTGAAAAGAAGCAAAATGAATGTGTGTATAATATGGTGAATATAAGTATTAGGCAAATGCTGCATTATAATAGAATTATTAACTCACCCGTATAGATTTATTTTTCTAATAATGATGCTCGAGTTACTAAAGCTGACTGCCTGGAAGGTAAAAGTCTCACAAAAGGTGCTTTTCAAGGTTAAATCACTAGCAAGAGCTGCTTCAAGGAACAGGGAATACGTTAGAAGCAAGTATGCTTTAAAACAGGATCATTAAATTTCTGAGGTTTTGAGTTCGCGACAAAAGCCTTTGTGATTGTGCTGCTGCAAATAACTTAGTTTTGTTTCATGTGCTTTCTGTTACATTTAATTCTTAATTGCAAGTCCCAAAAGCACTATAAATCTTCATTTTTTCTAATAATAGGCATGAAATAGATTTAGTTAGTTTTTAAAATAAATATAAAAATATATTCACTATAATTTTCTTTCACACAAGCCATTTTTTAACACCTCTTAATTTAATCTATCTTCTTTTCCTTCAATATCATTAGTATTTTGGTGTGGCCATGCAGTGCATAAAGTCAGTATGAAAATCAATTCCTGAATAGTCATTCAGAATCTTTAGGAGTTTTTGTGTTTTCAAAGATCTTATTTTTAAAGATAATAATTAAATATTTGAGATCATTAGGTTTGACTTTTCTGAAAAGTTGAGGCATGTCTGTTACAATTTCTAAGTTGTTTGGCTTCATAAAAATAAATTAATAGTAATTTCCAAGCACGAAATAATGAAGAAGGGAAGATGCGGAGCAAAACTAAGGAAATACAAATGATCATCTCTACCAAATGGAAAAAAATTCTTTCCTGCACAGCAGGGTTTACTCTAAAGATTGAGAAGCGACAGACAGAAGGTCTACTGGGATTTAATTTTAACATTTGCAGCATATTGTCCTGAAAGAGTCTTGCACCGTGTACCGTTTGCTCTAACACTGCCCCAAACCCCAGTGTCGGCAGGGAGCTCCTAGCTGTGGGTGCAGCTGGAGGCTTCAATTCAGTCTTGGCAATCTTTACTGGAATTACTGGAAAGTCTTGACGTGAAATATAGATTTTCCTTACCTGAGAAACAACACTGAACCCTGACCCCCACCCAATGTGTTCATCACCTCTGTTCTGCCTCCACCTTAAGAGGCTGCAAAGATTGCTTTCATTCGTAAAAGCTTGCTGTGCAAGGGTCATTTTCAAATGGCATTTGGGTTAGAAAATGTAATAAGCATCTCAGTTTCACCAAATTGCAATTATATAATAGCTGCTGCTACACCACATAGCAATTCTCTATATTCTATTTTTTTTGTAATTAGAACCATTTACAGGATCTGGAATATTTGATTTCTCATCTTAGCGACTGATGTGTGTTTGGGAAAATTGGAAATTAGTCTTCAGACTCTGGGTTTTCCACAGAATGACAATAATACCTTAGTCAAGACACCTAGGACCAAAATTTTTATAATAAATTTCACCCCTACAGACCCATGTTGCTTAACGTTAAAATCTCAGTCAGGTGTTGAAACAATAATGCTACCTCATGTTTTGCTCATAACTGTTCTTTTATAGTAGTAAAAATAAATAGAAGGGTTATTTCTCTGTCCAGTCCTCATGATGACAGGTTGGCAAAAAGGATTGTAAGCTTTTCTTTGTGTCTTGAGCTGTTCTGTTCAGAGGAGCTTCTGGAAAGGGGGCATTTCTGACCTGCTTCTGCAGAGTGGTTCTGCATCATGAAATCCTTAGGAGAAAACATACTGTTTACAACAACACTGAAAAGCCACTTTCACTTGACAAAAGTTTTATGAGAAAATATTGGCTTATGACAACTTGTGGTCTAGCCTGAGTTCTCCTCTCTGGTCCACAAGATGTCTGATGGCATTGGAAAGTATTTTGGGAGTTGGAATTCCCTTTGGGAACTCTCTCTCTGAAAGTTTGCAACATCTTCTTCTTCATTCCACTTAGCAGCTAAATTTTTGAAAGATGCAACTGTGCTGTTGTACCCAAACAAGAAAGTAGAGTGAGACAGTTACCTTGATGGGACCAATTGCGTTCCTGTTGTAACACAGGTAATGTGATATGCACATAAATGGGCAAGTTCTTTCCCTCTTGAGTAGAATCCAAGTCAACTGAACTGCAAACCTGATCTTAATCCAAAGATGATGATACCATTACCTGTTCCTGCATATTTAAAGAAAGAAGATGTGCCATCTTTGGCAGCAAATTTTACAGAGAATATTTTCTTTGTAGTTCACAGTGGAATCCAGACACTGCTTTGCACGAAGGACACGTTGTCTCAGCACAGGAGCTGACTGGACTCTTGCAACCTGTTTTTACCCAGAACTCCAGAAACCTCATCTTGTTCCTGCAAGATACAGTATGTAACATTAATTCCTTTTCTCTCACCGATGCTGAGTGCAAGTCTGTACCTAAATGAGATGCCATGACTCCTTCTCACCAGCCTACTCTTTTTTTTTCAGCTTAGCGTAGAGGATTTCACGTACCTCACTGAATCCTATGGGAGCAAGAATCCATTTCAAAACGTTCAGGCAAGCATGTGTCTCTTTTATTTCTTTGTATGCAGTATTTAAAATTAAAAAAAAAGATATAAGAAAGATGCAAACAAACAATAATGTGAAAATTAAACTGAACTACAACAGTTTTCCTATTTAAATTATTTATTGAGTTTGTTTCAGTTTAAGCTGATGGACTAAAGGAAATCAACTGAGTGTGCTGTGTAGCTTTTTTATTTCTGAAGATCAACTTTTCAGAATTCATTGTAACAGACAAAATTCTTCCTAAACATGCTGCAGTTTTGTATTGTAAAAAACAATATGCTGACACCCCAATATTCTGTTTTGAAGCCATAGGAAAAAAGAAGTTATAGGAATCAATTATTTATTCCTGATTTTCAGAATTGAATGTCTGTTTTATTGTCATAGAAATTAACTCGTAGACTCTTAACTCATGCAGTGAGTTAACTGTTTCATATTTGAATGTAGTTAATATATGACTAGAAACTGGATTGCTTTAATCATAAAAAAAACTTTGCTGCTTGAGTATTTTAAAGTCAACCCCAGGCGCAGAATCTAAGACGGAGTCCTCCTGAGCTGGTCAGCAACTTGAAATTCTCAGGGAGTTTACAGATATGGTGCACGGCATCTCTGATTATACTTACACGACAGTTTATTGAACTGTAATTAGACAAAGGAGGTGTTGACACATGGAAATCATAAAGGCATTCCTATAGGCAGAGAACGATGAACAGAGCTGCCTGTTAGTCACATAACGGGCATCAGAGCGCATGAGGAGCTGTAAATTGTAAATACCCAAGCACCACACAACAAGCTGTTAGTGTAATTATATACATAAATATTCACATATTACCTGTCCCTACATCTCTACTGTCTAAGCACCTGACATCCTCCTTGTGTCACTGATACTGGAGATTTTGCCATATAACAACACTGTTTTAACACTTACACTGGAACAAAAACAACTATTCAGAGTATGTACATGGGTTTTCTGAGGAATGAATGGGAGTAATAATCGTTTGTAGTGTTAAGGATCAGTGGTTGTGCCCACAGGCAGAAGTACTGGTACTTCTCTGGTGTGGCTTATCTCTGGGTTTAAAATCTATGCAAAACTCTGTCTGGAGCAAATTTTGTTGCTGCCTGACTGCAGAGCTAGTTTGATTTTAGAAGCTTTGTGAAAGGTACACATGACACTGCAAGCTCTTAATGACGTGGTGGTCTTATTTAAGTAGACCCTGGATGTTTAACAGGAGGGGTTTTAAAGTATTTAAAACTTTCTTCTTTTGCCTTGTAATTAAGATTCCATCAGCACTGTAGATAGAGCTTGTAGCCAAACAGAGATGAGTCCGGGTTTAGAAATCGGGCGGTACACTGAGTAGTTTGGGGACCTACAGAGGCTAGAGAGGAGGTCCCCAGCTAAACAAAAGATCGTGTTTAAGTAAATCTTTGGACTGTATCTGGCAGAGCAAAGATTTACACCCAGGTTTTCAGCAAGCTGAATAAATGTCAGTACCAATTTGTTTGCTTTCTGAGCTTGTCTTTGTTCCCTTTCTGTCTTGGAGCTGAGAAACTTTTTCTCATTACAGCTTCTTTAAAACTGGAAAGTTTCTTTTTACAGATTGCTCACCTTAACTCCAGCTCTTCCTAGATTTATTCTGTTGGACTTGGCAATCTTAATATTTTTCTAGCATAGTCTTGTGGGGGTGAGGTGCTGTAACTTGAGTGAAAGAAAATGCGATGTATAAATGAAATATTTCTTTTTCAGTTAGGTGCCCATATGGAGAATTTTGTAAACAATCTAGTGCATAGACTCATAGCTTATAGGACCAGAAAGGATCTTTATAATCATCCAGTTCCACCTTAGATGTAACAGAGACTACAAAATTTTGCTCAGTTGCTATCGCATCTGTTGCAGTCCAACTGAACTACTTTGGAAAGAAATCCATTCTTAATCATGCTATGAAAAACTCTGTCATAATACTCTCAGAACACAGAACAAAGTGAAGGTCACATCTCAATTTTCTCACTGTGGAAATTAGAATCTTTGATGTTGCATAATCACAAATTTTTATACCTTCACACTCTATATTATGCAAGTGATTCATTAACTTATAATACATATTCCGTGTCACTCGAGTATCCTCCTTCTGAACTTCAGAAATGAAAATCTATTCACAAAATGAAACTGGATATCTCATTTAGAATGTATATGTGCACGTATCAGCACGTGTACTACAAGAAGGAAGTGTTATTTGTAGAAGAGTTATAGGATTGTATACCACAGACATTGGCAGATATTAGATTTCTTCAGTTACATTAGCAGCTGTTTTGAGCTTTTGGGATCAATGGGTTTGTATGCAATAAGAGAATTTTATTTCCAGTTAATACAGAAGGAATAGTATAGGTAGATCATTTATCGTAAACAAAGAACTTCTAAATTAAATAATAAAATACAAAGATTAGTACTTGGGGACATTTTTTTTAAAGCAGTCACCTACCCCACAAACAGTTTTTCTTTAATATTAGCTTTGGCTTTCCCCAAACAATGCTCAGCTCCTTAGAACTGCAGCGTATGGTAACACACTCCAATTAGTGGCCAGCTGTGCAGCTGCATAATTATTATAGTAAGTCACTGCCATTCCTGGTTCTGTATCTCCACCGTAGCCTCACTCAGGGTCTCATAGACTGAGGAGCGCTGTTTAGTTTTAGTGTGATACAGAGGTTCTACTATAGTTTTGATTCTCTTTGTTCCCTTTCTCTTTACCTCTTTCAGTTTTATGATATTATTTTTGACAAGGGGGTATGCAGAACTGTATAAGAATCAAGATACAAGTTCCTCACAGATTTATTTAGTGACATGATGACGTTTTGTTCTCTAGCCTTTTCCAAAAGAGAACTAATATTTGATTTTTCAATTCTGATCACTATCAGCCACTGAATTGACATTTTCAAAGAGCTGCTGTGCCTCTTAAGGTTTCATTACTGAAGGGTAACACTCAGTTCTGAGTCCATTATCTGTTATTGTGTACATAAAATTAGTGTTGGGTTTTTTTTCTTACCCTGTGCTCTGCTAAAATCAATTCACATTGAATCCCATCAGTTACTTTGTTGCTCAAGAAGCTGTACCAGAAGTTGCTTCTGCAATTTGTCAGCCTTTGCCTTTAGTAGCTTGAATAATTGACCATCATCAGCAGATTTCATTAGCTTATTTTTTATGCTTTTTTACCAGGTAATTTATTGACATATGGAACAGAACAGGCCCTAGTGCAGCAACAGATACTTTTTTTTTTTACCCCTTGCTTGCTATCTCTTTACTTACTCTCTGCCTATCCTTTACCTACCTCCATGTGAAGACTGCCTCTCTCATGCAAAAGTGGCTTAATTTCTTCGGGAGTCTTTGCTTCAGGACTCTGCTGAGTGCCTACACTGGATCCGGGCACACTCTATCAGCTAGAGCTCCTGGTGTACATGTCTATTGACTCCTCCAGAGATCTTCAGCAGAATTGTGAGGCACAACTTCTTTTTGCCAAAGACGTGTCAGCTTTTTCCCAGTATAATTCTTCCTTGTTGTTATAGTCTGTACTTTATTCTTTGGGATAGTTCCTCCCATTCTTGGACTTCAGGTTTGCTTCTCTATAGTTACTTGGATCTGTCTGTAACCCTTGAAAAAAACAAATCTGATGTCATGTTTGCCACCGTACAGTGGTACAGAGGTCCATCCAACAACACTTTCTGTTGCTGGAACATATTTTATCAGCTAAAGTACATTAGATCAATATTCATTAAAATCATAAGATATAGCTTTATGCAGACATTTGGAGAACACAGGTACAGTGTGAAAGTCTGTAAGATTAATAGCAATTGGAAAGTTAAAATGCAACAATGATAATTTTCTTTGCAGTTCTCACTGTGTATAGGAACAGATGTTCTTCCAAATCTGATTTGATTAGGGTTTTTTTTCTTTTTTATAGAAAACCCATTTACCAATGCTGTAGAAAATAAATACAATACTTTAATATTTTAAATTACATACTCACAGGTAAAAGATGAAGAATCAAAAGATGTCTTTTACATGGAAGAGCCTGCCTACTGTGGGTGTAGGTTCCCAGATATTTTCAGAGACAACACAGGAGCCCTTTTCCTAACTAATGTTTTCATTATAGAACTGTCTATCAACTTCGATGCCAAACATAAACTAGTTCAGAAACAATGCCTACATGATCTTTTATAGATGGATGCATGAGTTTTTAACAAAGATTTTAACCATAGCTTTTTAATGATAGCCCTAAATTTACTCCATTCCAGCTTCAAACTGCTTAGGCGTAGTATCAATCCAGTTGATGTAACACTGAAAACAGATCTGGGCAAGTGAGTCCAAGCCCAGCTTTGTCATAGTGCAACTACTTGGCTTCAGGCTGGTTAGAAAATGTGGACAGTCATCCCACACCAACCTGCAAAAAATCCTGAACAGTTGTATATGTAATCCAAGAGTGAAGTTTCTTGTAAAATTTCATTCAGGAGAGGTGCTTCAAGGGATGCTGAAGAAGGTAAATGTACTCATAATCAGAGCAAGCTGCCAATGGACAGGTTATAGATTCTGGCATTTAATGTAAGAAGTTCTGCTATCAGTTTAACAGATAAACAGATTTATCTTGCCCTTGCCCTTCTTTCCCTTTCCAGTTACTGTGTGATTGTACCTCTGTGTTTATTCCTTTAACAGAATGCAAAATCATGTGTTTGTCAGTAGTCCTCTTCATTCTCTGTCCTCTTTTGGAGTTCTCCTGTTTTGAACATGCATGGTAGTTGAAATCTCAGATGTGTAAAGCAACATATGGGCATTGTAAAGACCAGTGTGCGGTGGCCAAATGTCAAGGACAAACAAGAGGCATGGGATCAGAATGACTGGCTGAAGCTAATGAGTAGATATCCAGCTGTGTCTGCCCTTCAGATGGAAAACAGTTGAATACCAGTGGCTGGAAGCTGAGACAGATGGCAGTGCGGGATTGGTTAGGAGCAGAGGTACAATTCAGATATTACTCAGTAATGATGCATTTTATATCTTATTCTACAATAAATGAGTAATCTGCTTAATATATATCCTTGGAAGAAGTGGCTGCTGCCATTTTGGCGGCTGCTATGAGGGCAAGGGATTCAAATACTGAAAATAAAATAAAATAATTGACTATTGCTCAGAATTTTAGCTCTAAATTCATATATGCAAACAAACCAAAATGAAATGTATCATCCTCTCCTTTCAGGCTGAGCTAAAAATGCTACTCCAAGACCTGTGAAACAGATGTGCTTTCTGCTCTATTTTAATTTCTGCAGTTATTTTTCTATCAGCCTGGCAAATCAGACAATACTGCATACTCCTCCTTTGTGAGCATCTATAGAAATGTGAAAGTAACTAGCCTTTGCCTAGGAAGGAAAACATGTGAGCAGTTAGAAACAACTACAGCAGGTCAGAAAAGTCAGAGAACAGACGGGAAGCAAGAAAAATAGGAGAAAAGTGTTAGCAACACTACAACACCTGCATCAGTTAGATGGGGAGAGAGAGTCTGTAACATCACAAATATCTGAATGTTGGATCAGGTGATTGACTCAATCTAGAATTAAATGTAGAAACTTGGAAAGCAAAGATAACAAGTTGTAAACTAGGACTCAGTGAAAAACTGCCTGCAGATACTGATGTTAAATTTGGGGTACATTCTCAAGTATCTTGCATTTTCTTTCCCTGAATATTTCAAGTTAATTTTATTATCCAGAAAACCCTTTGGAAAGGAAGTTTTTTGACTATGAAGGTTTCATATTCATGGAACAAGCATGTTTTAAAATACATTTCACTCAAGTATTTTCATCAAAAAAAGCAATAAGAATTATAAATAAAGTGATAAATACCCTGATGCTTGATTATCTGAACCAGTTCAGCCTGAGCTTTGTAATTTGTATTTTGAGTAGAAAGACAGAAAGTACATGCCATGAAGTTTGTTTGTGTGTGTCGGAGTCTCTGTGGACCTTGAAACATGCAACTTTAATTAACAGTTACAAATTAGACACTTATCTGTACCATGTGCTGTGCCACCAGGATGTACACAAATGAAGGGTGTTTATTACACAAAGTGTGACTCTGTACTGAATAGGGCTGCTGGAACTTGATCGGTCTGACACCGATCCTTCTCACCTCGGGGCGCATTCAGGTAGATGGTTGTCTGGTGAGCTTTGCTTCTGTCAGCGTTCATAACCTGTGTCTCCAACCCTTTCTCAACTTGAGAACTTCTGCATCACCTATCCCTCCTCTTCCACCTCACCTGTGGTAAGGACAGTAAGAAATTGATGTCACAGAGTGGCTTAAGCTTGTCCCGAGAAGGTGCTGGAATGACAGCAGCACAAGCGTCCCTTCACTGCTCCTTTCCAGAGGCAGCCTGCAGCCAGCATCAGCCTGGTGAGAACTCAAATAGTGTTTACCCTGGAGGTTCCTTACCTTGAATATTAAATTAAGAATATGTAAAAAGAAGGCTTATGTTAATTATTAAGCAAGTAAACCAACTGTTCATAAATTTATTACAGGAAATTCTTCAGTCTTCTCCTTCGTCTTTAGTTTTGCCAGCTGTTGACTGCAAAGCTACCAGGTATCTTCTGAGCTTTCTTCAGGAGTCAGGAGATTGGAAGTTAACAAACGTAACTGATCTCAATGTCTCTCAGCTGGAAGTGGATACATCTAAATCAAACTTACTGGTGGTTCAGCTACAACCACTTGTCAGGTAAGATTTTTAAAGCTTTTGAAAATGTCACTTGTATTCAAGAAATCTAAAAGCCGAAGTGGAAGCTTACAGGGTTAGCAAAGTTATTTTTCTTGCAAAGGGTGGGTGGTGTTTTAAAGTCCCCTGATGAGCTTACCAGGTGTAATGGATGAATTATGTTGAGAATCTGTTTTGTCTGCCTCATTATATGAGAACAAAGGGACAACTAATAAAACTAAATGGCAACACGCTTTTAGCAGAAAGGCTGAATTATTTTATGCAACACATGATTAACCTGCAGAATTAATTGCTAGAAGGCATTCCAGGGGTCAAAGAAACTGGCAGGATAAATAAGCAAGCGGATAAACATACAGACAAACCTGAAGTTACTATGAATAAAAAGACTGGTTTTCGTCAAGGAAGAGGAGGGCTATAATTCTTCATGTTTTCAGGCCTATGTAAACTTTGATATAACAGGTAGATAGGAACTGTTCTTTCAGGTGAATGTATATTTAGAAAATATAAGACAGGGGTGTATCTAGTCCCTCTGCTCAGCTTCTGGTCTTTCTTCTTCCTAGCCTGTTACTTGGGCATCTGTACATTTCTATATACGGTGCATGTATCGATGGGTCCTCAGGACGTGCAGCTATGGCTATCACATCAGTACACAAAAAAAAAAGACATGATGCCCATTTTAAGGAGCTCACATACAAATGTTAGACATGGGTGCAACACCAAATGAAGAGAAAATGGAACAGACATTGTTCAAACCAGCATCAGTAGTCTGGCTTCTCTGCAGCTAAGGAAGTTTGAGGAATCAGCTGAAGATGTGGTCCTTGTACCATCAATGGCTTTGCAAAAGAAAATAGTCAGAAGGAAGAGATGTGAGAATGATGGAAGGACTGAAGCTGACAGCAATCCTTTTACCAGTCAGTTATCTTTGTACATTTCTGGTTCACATTGTTCTTTCCTATAAAAGATTTTTATTTTTCTCCCACTCCTTCTGTAGTGTTTTAAATGAGATTTCCACCCTGGAAGCAATTGCTGAAAATGGTAAGCAGTATGACCGAGTTATTACTAACATTTCATCGTTTAAGTCTGTGTTTTCACTTGAGCAGATTGTATTCTCTAGTTCCTGGGTTTTGCTGTAATAACATTTAAAGGTTTCCGTTTCCCCTATCTATAGTACTTATAACTCATGGTGTTGAAGTACTGAGTGTCTGATTCAAAATCCACTGAAATGGATACAGCTCTGTGGCCTGAAATGTGATGATAATTCACTTCTGCTTCCAGCATGGGTCTTTGCTCATGCCCTGAGATCCTCCTAGTTCAGATGCATCTCTGTGCAGCTCAGACTGCCTCCTTGGATTTCAACTCGCATGCTGGCAGCTGGAGGTGTCAGGCTCATCCAGCAGTTCGAAGGTCTTGGTCTCAACAGAGGGTGTCTGAATGAATAGGAAATGGTTTTCTAATCTTTGTAAAACAATACTGATGCCCTTCACAGCCTATGACTTTAGAGTCTTTTATTAGTTTTGCAGGTATTAAAGAATAGTTGCTGAAGTTGAATCTCTCCATTTAACACTATAATAAAACTTTTCTTGCCTAGCATTGGGCAAAAAAAAAGAGGTGCCACACACCAAAGAGTCACTGAGAGGCATCTGGTGTTTTTAACAGGGCTTTTGCTTACTACTCTGAAGCAGAGATTGAGTTATGAAGCCTGCAAATCATTGTAGTGGTAGTTTTAGGGACGTGCATTTTGGTGTAGTGTAGTGTATGTAGTGCAGTGCAGTGTAGTGTCGTGGGCTAATAATTAAACAGTGCCCTTGGTGCCTCTGTTTCTGCCCAGAGTCAGGGGTGTAAAATCAGAAGGAGATTTGAAAATCAAGAGAAAATACCTTAGTACTGCAATCAGCAGTGTGTCCTTTTCTCTTTGTTTTTGCACTACTCCAAAGTGAGTGTGGCTTTTAACTCCAAGATGAGCATAGTTTGCATACTTATATAAGCAGCTGGATTTCCATCTCTGAAGTTCAGAGGAGTTGTTAAATTCTCTTTTCTTGTCTCCAGAGCATATTAGATAAAAAAAGCCTTGGCTTAATGTTGACCTTGGCTAAACAGTAGCTGTTACTTCACGGGACATTTCTTTCATCAGTTGCACAAACTCATGAATAATCTTCCCAAACCCTGTCTTAGGCCACCTTGTTTTAGAACAGCATAGTTAATGGGGGACCTGTGGGATAATGGAGGAACAGGTTACACCAACTTTCCGGTTAGTGTCAACTACCTGTTATTAGGAGAAAGGTGTGTGGGTCAGGGACAATGTGCCACTTTGTATGGCCAAGTGCAAGATCTGCACTTAGTGTTCTGCATCTCAGCTGTGCTCTAGAAAAGTGGGAGTGCAGGCTAAATCCTCACCTTCCAAAGCAGCCACTCCATGCATTCCTGAAAACAGGTTACACCAACTTTCCGGTTAGTGTCAACTACCTGTTATTAGGAGAAAGGTGTGTGGGTCAGGGACAATGTGCCACTTTGTATGGCCAAGTGCAAGATCTGCACTTAGTGTTCTGCATCTCAGCTGTGCTCTAGAAAAGTGGGAGTGCAGGCTAAATCCTCACCTTCCAAAGCAGCCACTCCATGCATTCCTGAATAAAAAGTGGAAGTAGCATTTTTTTGCAGGAAGCTTTAATTCAAATGGAAGTAGCTGAGACACAGTTCCTTAAAATTATCCCACTGAAGGTCCGTGCAGTAGATAGGAGAGAGTTGGAAGAGGGTAGTTCCAAAAGTCATAGATAAGTGTCCCAAACACAGTCTTCCAAGACATGCAATCTGGGCACCAGCAAGTCTAGGTGTCTAGGTAGTATATGCATCCCAACCACAGTCATTTGCCAAATATTGCTGTCAGGAGACCCTTCAAGGTCAGAACTGCTTGCAAGGTCACGAGTTACTTGTGTTGGTTAGGGAGGGACTGTTACCAGATCCTGCCTGGGTAAGCAACAGAAACTACTATTTGTCAAACACCTGCAACGTGACCAGAGAACTGTTAACCCTTAAATATTGCTTGTAATTCTTCTTTTTGCAGTATCAGCAGTAAACCCATACAAAACCAGTGCAGACCTGTAGCAGGCGGACTAGAAGTTCACAAAGCCTCTTGTGCTTGTGACAGCAACTTCTTTCCTTTCTGCTGTAGCAGGTTTTAAAATCTGATGTAACAAAAAGTCAGAGAAATGTCTCCTGCTGTTTTACTCACTGCAGACAGGAAGCTCTGTGAGACAGAACAAATGGGCTCAGACTCTGCCCAAGGGAAATTTGCTGTTCTGAAATACCTAGAAGCTGGCGTAGGCAGAGGTTTTTAGCACGTTATTAAAATGAGGCTCGTTATGAAATCCAAACTGGAATTCAGAGTCCAAATCTGCTCAAGTTTCAAGGGATTCAGACTTACTGTTTTGTTTATGCTTCTTTTCAGTATTTCTTCTTTCACTCTTCCGCGTGAAGCAGAGTTTGAGATTACTCAGGTTTTACCAGTTTTTGTAAACATTTCTCTGCTCAGAAGAAGGCTGCATTCTGTCATGTCAGTCTTACCTACTGGAATCCAACATACTTCAGAATCAATGGCAAGGCTGCCCTATGACTCCATCTCTAGAAGATGGGATTCTTTAATTGCTATTGCCTGTATTCCTTTCTTCCACCCTGATTCTCAGTATATTCCCCTTTCTACTCTTCTCTCCTATTCCGCCCTCCCACCCTCCCCACTCCCCCATCTTGGTTTTTTCTGTTCTTCCTCTCTTGTTCATAGTTTACATTCTTCCTAATTTCTCTTCTTCCTGAACATTTCTTCCCAGTTCATTTCTTCCATCTCATCCATGTGTAAAAACATACAAAAAAATTAAGATAGATCAGAAATTAATAAGAGTGTAAATCCTGCACTCCCTGATGAAATTCAAGGGATGTGTTTTCAGTGAGTTAAAAAGGTTTAATCCTTCCACTAGGGCATAGATGCAGGCAGTTAATGCTAATTGGAAGGTGTTATCCTAGACAAACTGGTTTGCATTCATAGACCTATGTAGTGTTTACTTGATCCATGCTATCTACAATAAAATAAAAAAAAAAAAAAAATTAAAAAAAAACCCCCAAACTTCAGTAGAACCACTCTAAAATCACTCTAACATCAATATCACCATCTGGATATGCCACTTGTTCCATTAAAGAAAGAGCCTAGGATGAGTAATATTCCCATGTAGGCATGTAATTAGGTGCTTTAAAATACGGTGGACAATCTGGGCCCTTTTCCTCAGAGAATTTGCAAATACTTCATAAGCAAGGTAGAGTTTGGAGCACAGGCAAACAAAGATCTATATCAACTCTGTTGTCATAAAGGTATTCGTAGCAGCTTCTCTGAATGGAGGAATTGCTTCTAGAATCTTCCCAAAGGCAGGAGTTACAGATGCTACTGGTAACTATAGTTACACATAGCTCCTTACTGAAGTGAAATACAAATAACGTGTTATTTCAGAAAGCAATTGGTTGCTTTAATAAATGAAAAAACCAAGACAATCTATGTATTTTTCTATTTATTATTTTTTCTTCTCTGAATTTTAGCTGGATCTGCTGAGAATTTCCAGCTAGTTGAACTCTGAATATGAAATCCACATTATGTATGGCCTTGTACATCCACTTCCAATATAATTACACTAGTAGTATAGAAGCAGTTGTTTTTCTAAGTAAGTTCATTTCTTACAGTAGTTCCTTTTAGCAATAATTTTTTAGAAGGGAAATTTACATAGCTGGGATTTTTGACTGATATGAGGAAATCAATTTGGTTAAAACATTGCAAAAAAGACAATACTTGCATTTTTACAAAAGCTAAACATTTTCTGCAGCCAAGAGACCATGTAAATAGGAGCGTTTAAGAAGGATAGTAATGTAAACTCTACTTCCAATACATGAAAATGAAATACAATTTCTTAAAGTATAACCTTGAAATCTGAGAAGGCTCTATGTCCAGGCTATAAAATATCTGTTGTCTAGACTGGTACATGGATGAGAAACGGGAAGGAACTGAAAGAGTAACTATGAATCTGCTTGCTTATTTCTCTGTCAGCCCTAATAACAAGACAAATAATGGCTCTTGATTCACAACTATTATGCTAACATTAAGCAGATTTCTGCAGATTTCTGCATACAGCTTGAAAATATTTATCAGTTGTAAGTATTTGTCACAACTGCCTGTGGTTTCAGAACTGAAGAAGGGTATTTTGTAGACATGTGTTTGGAAGCCTTTGAAAGGTTCTATCTTCTTTACTTGATTTTCCTTCCCTTTTTGGAAATATTCCACTATATTTCTCCTTTGGCCTCCACCGTAGTCAACAACAAAATTTTCCATATCCTGTTGAGGGTACAGAATCAGGCTTTACATCCACTGAAGGAAAAAGGAATATTGCTGCCAATGTAATGCATATCATGCCTCAAAATAAGGACTACATTTTGAGTAATGTTTCTTGGTAGTTCTGTGTAACTCACAAAATAATGCTGCTTAAGATTTATTATTTATTTATTAACTGCTCATTTGACTAACAGTATATGCATCCTGCTCTCATCTCTTAAGTGCTTTTTCTGCTCTTGCTTTTAATTGCCCAAAGTTCAACCTTTCAATTATTGTTTTTAGAATATTTACTTTTCAGTTTCAAAATCACTCTTTTTTTCTGAATTCTTGTAATGTCTTAGTTTTGTATTTTCTCAAGGAATTTGTGCGTTTTTCAAGACACTGAACATGTCTTATCCCATTTGTACCCATTGACATATAAATGGTACAAGCACCTAAATTCCTTAAATAAACTAAATAAGCTTAAACATCTCTCTCATTACTTCTCCAACTACTGTAGGATTTTAGCTTTCTCAGCTTACAGAATTTGTTAAATTATACATGTTTCTATTTATAGACAAAATAATTGGAAGACTGACCATGGATCTGCAGGAACGAGGGATTCATTTTTCAGTAATTTATACTGCAATGAAACCTTCAAGGGTGAGTAATCTTCAGTGCCTAAAACTGTCAGATTTTGGGCATCTAACATCTTAATGTTTACAGAGGAATGCTGTAGATGATTTTCAATATCACACAAGCAAGCAATCTGTATTATATGAGGTTTTGACCAGAAATGATTGCATGAATTTTCATGTACGATAGCTATACCACATAACTGTTGAAGTTTTACTGTTCTAGGAGACCATAAATCTGCTGTTTTCTTTAGAACTTATTATTATTAATGACTGCAATTTTAGGGTTTTTTTTCCATCTCACTTTAATGGTTTTATAGTAAGTTCTGTGTGGAACCTTATCGACCTTCTTAGTGTGGCTGGTCAGTAAAAATGGAGTGTTATTAATTAACTGAAGGCTACTAATGTATCCATTTTTAGATTAACTGCTTTCATTTCTTTTAGTCAATACTTGGTATTTACAACTGGAAGTTTAAGTTTTCACACTTGCTGATAGTCAGAATCTCACTTATAGATCACATCATATTAAGTTAGCAGTAAGTAGCAAAACACATTATTTATGCAGAGTTACATATCCTGTATGACATACAGGTTGTAATCAAGAAATATTCAAATTTCAATTTTAATACAATTAAATGGAAGACAGTCATGCCTTGAGGAAAACAAAATGTGTTTGCCCACTAAGAAGAAAGGCATATGAGGGATGGGCTTTATCCTAAAAATCAGCAACTTTGAAAGAAACGTATCTATCTGTTCCAGTGGGAACACATCTGAGCTCCGAATATGATGCTTAGTTTCATTTTAATTTTAAGTCACACTCAAGACAATGTCATTTAAGAACACAGAAGATATAATTTCCTTGGTTTAGGCAACAGGAAAGCCATTAGTGGGATTATCTAGATCTGGCGTGAACACTGCACACGGGATCTTGAGAAGCTGGAGGGTTTTCAGGAGGGAAGACTGTGAAAAATTCTTATTCAACTGTTCTTAACACAGGAACAAAACCTCGAAAACCTGTTTTAAATGGTATGGAGTGAAGTCCCTTTAGTTTATTTAAAAGAAGAATGAGAGGCAACTTGACTGCAGTTCATAAATGTTCTTTAAGCCAAAACTGGGTGAGCCCCTCCCAAAGGCATTGTGTTCAATCAGAAATAATATGGGTTTTTACAGGGAGGTAGGATCTTGGATCTCTGGTTATCCAAGATGATGATCAGAATAGTCCCTTCAGACTCTAGGAAAAAAAGCTAGTTCTACTGAATTAAAACAAGAACTTTCTTCAGTAATCTACTCTGTGAAATTAATTTTCAGAGACTGGATTTTGAAGACAAGACTTAGAATACAAAGACAGAGCAGCATGAGGAAGCAGGCTCACACTGATATTCTCTGTACTGTATGCTTTTGTGGTAAAGGAGAGGACATGAGTACAGGGCTTTTGATCTGCTTTTTTTGTAATTTCTTTTAAACAAAGATCCAAAATAAAAATAAAAATCATTTAGGTTTTGTGGATCTTTACGGTTTGAAATCAAAGGAACATCACATCCATAGATAAAATTGCATTTAGAACAATTGGAATGAAAAATATTTTTAATTAATGAAAGAATTGGTGTCAAGAGAAGAAATTTTTAGAGCAATTTAAGAAGTTTGTTGAATTTTAAATCTATGCATATTTCAACAGGCTTTCTAAATTAAAGTGATTTACTTTGAGCGACTGGAGCACTTTTAAATAATTAAAGCAATATATTATAAGAAGTTCTGCATTTTTAAAAAATAAGAAATTTAAACTTTTCTTAAATCTCCAAATTCAATGTAATATACACCCATCTGAGTTGTCCCCCCCCCCCCGCAATAACTAAGTTTTTTCAGTGCATTGAAGGTTATAGTCTTCTCTACAGAGCTAGAAAAGGCAAATTGGAAAGTACCTTTGAGGGTTCATCGGTCTGTACATTTGTGTGTAACTTCTTAGTACATATTGTATATCTACGCCTGTGCTTGAACTGCAGAAAATGTGAACTCTTTCATAACATTAAGCTAAATGACTACCTTTCTTTACTTAAGCTATAAGGACTATATTCCATGATCTAGGAGCTAAAGGGTCACTTCCGAGTGATAACCAAAATCATTATATATGGGAAGTAAAAGGCTTTGATCATATGGGAAAAGAGTTTACATTACTTAGAACACTGAAAATCAATAGCAATCATTCAGTATGAAAGATTTGCATTTATTAAGTTGGATTTTCTCATTGATGAAAGAAATAAGCTCTAAGCATCACACACACACACAGAGACAGCTCCTTCTGATCAGATAAATGAATTTTATGCTATGAAGCTCCCCAAAACTGGGGCTATGAGATATTTCTCTACTGATAGCTCTACCTCCGTGCCCTTGGGCAGTTAATGGCTTCATAACATCGTCTTGTTACATTTGTTCATTGCTTCAAGCAGTGAAAAATAAATGTGAGAAATGCATATATTGGAAAAGATTCCAGACAGGTATTGACTTCACAGAAAGTGAATTAGTGAGACAGGGAGCAAAATTCCCCTATGACTGAGTCTCTTTTCTGAGTTGATGAGAAAGACCTGCTTAGTTTAGACACTGCAGCCACAGATCCCTTTGGGCTATCATAGTTATCAGTTAATTACCCCAATGCACGACAGAGATTGATTCTGGCTGGTTCTTGTTGCATTCCAATTTCAGCATTTGGAGCTGGAAGACAGAATTAAGACTCTCAAACAGAGGCTGTTTGTTGACATACATGAAATAGTTTCACTAACTGATGATTCCTCTGGATATCCCATTGTGTCATAAAGGAGCTGCCTTCCTCCAACAAGGCAACTGCCATGTCTTGGGAATCTTGTTCTAAAATGCTTTGCCCATGGTGTCTGACTGAGTTGGGCTGACAGTGATTTGAATCACCTAATTCTGGGCAAGTGAAATGTAAATGTCTCCATCTGAAGTCATCAACTAGAGTTCTCTTTACAAAGACTTTCAGTGTATGACTTTTCTGACCTATTTTGTAGAGGACTGGTGCAGGATGAGATGAAATTCACCCTTCATAATCTCCTTTGTCTCTGACAACTGTAAAGGCAGTCCTCATGCTTAGGTCAGATCTCGACATATACATTTAGTTAAATTCTCACTCAGCATTTCTCATCTTCTCATCAAACCTGAAACTTATCCCAAGAATTAAGAAGGCTCCTTCCAAGACCTTTCTTCCCTTTGAAACTCATTTGATAGCTTATTTTTCTTCAGGAGAACCAAACCCCTCTGCAGTCCTTGTTCCATTCTTGCATCAGGAGTTCTCATGAATATATGAATTTTTGTGTTCCTGGGGACCTTTCCCAGCCATCTGATCCTCATGGTGGCCATGTCACATTTTTACAAGTTTGCTTCTGAAGCTTCTGCAAGATGGTTTCATAGTTGTTTTCACAGTTAGATTGAATGCTGAGGAACCCCATACTGCCAAAAGGAGATTTATGGCTACTTCCCAGCTGATACTCATTTCGCTGACTCCACTTTTTGCAGATGCACTGTGAAGTGCTGTTTAAACCTTCTCCACTGCCTCCACATTTTCAAAGAGCTCCAGCTACCGTGGGCTTTTCACTGTTTCATTCTACAGGCCGTCTGCTCTCGTTGGCATTTAAGTGTGTTGAGTCTTTGATCCCACTCAGAGCCAAGCAATGTGAGTTATAGGGACTTTATTCAGCCATAAGTAACATGGGCATCTGCAGCACAAGTGTTGGCATTTGACTGTTAAAAAGTGCCTCTTGAAGGTGTCCTCGGGTGCTATTGATGTGCAGCCCAGTGGAAAAGAGTATAAGAAGTTTTAATCTTCTTTGACAAGTGCTTGAGGTTGCATTGTCTTTGTTTCTGCCTTCTACCTAATGCATTTTTTAAAATTTCTAATGAATTACATTTTGCAGTGCTACATCTTCTACTTACATCCAGCTCCTCTCATTTTTGTTGCCTATTTATTTCACCAGTGTGAGGAGATTAAACTCTGCAACAGCCACAGAATCACAGAATGGTTTGGGTTGGAAGGGACCTTAAAGACCATCTAGTTCCAACCCCCCTGCCATGGGCAGGGACACCTTCCACTAGACCAGGTTGCTCATCCCACTGACTTCACAGCTTCTGAGTAATGGAATGCTTTTAACCATTTCATATACCCCAAAAAACATGTAATAGGAGCTTTCCCAAGAATGAAATGTTAGAAAGATGCTTATAATACCATTTGCAGGAGTTGGGGTTGTAGGGTTAATATCCTTATTCATCCTTGAATATAGGAATTACTTTTTTTGTTTACTCTTGTATTTTTCACATTTGAAGGAGCGATTATGGTTTGACATAGTATAATAAAGCATCAGTGCTTCCAACATAAAAGAAGAAACCACAGGAATTCCTCATCCATTAGTCCTCTCCCACATAAAGAATTCCATTATAATAAAAAAATAAACTGTAATCTGTAGATGCACTTCATTATTTCCTAGCTAACTCATTGGTTTTGGAGGGTTTTTTACTTAAAAGAGATAGTTTTTTTAAATAATCACAAAATAGCTGCTTAAAGCTCATTGAAGCCAGTTAGTTGTCACTCTAGAGGAAAAAAAAATGAACAAACATTTAGCCAAATTAGCTTGGAAATTGAATGTTAGGATGTGAGAAATACTTGTTAGCAATTCTGTATGATTCATTCCATGCGTTAGTGGGGAATTCAGGGAAAAAACTGAAAATTGGTGTTTTACCTTTACCCCTAGACTTTGCACCAGGACATTGAGATTCACTTAACTCTAAACGTTTTGCAATTCAGCTTTAATTTTATATTTATGTTTATATATTTATATATGCTTATTGACTTCATTGGGAAATGAAAGGCAGCATGGAACTATACTATTATTGTTATGTGATGAGAACGTTTTTTTTTAATTTTCAGTTGCTAAGATACTTTTTAAGGCATAGATGAAGATTATGCAGGTGTTCCATATACACCAAATTAGAAAGTTGTATTTCTTTTTCATTTAAAACTGCAGACCAGGAAAACTGGGGAAGGAGAGGGACATTGATGAGGATGAATTTTCCCTTAGGATAAAAACCAGAAATTGGTAAAATGCAGGTATAAAAACTGCAGTAAATAATCTTAAAAATACAGTAATATATAGGCATAGGTCATAAGCAAAACAATTCAGAATAAAAATTAAGGTATAAGGCTAAAATAGAGTAAAATAAATGGAATGTGTAACTGTAAACAAGCATAGTGATTATGGCATGTTGCTGCTAAAAACATTCGGGAAGGAAGAAGACTGAGATTGAACATATCATCCCAGTTATATGACTTTAACCTAGAGATAGAAGTGATCCATGTATCTGTGACTTGGTGAATATCCTGGTAATTATGTTGCTTTCCTAATTGCTCCACTGATTATGTTGACTGACACTATTTGTAGATAGATGCAAATTGTTTAAAGAAAACATAATGAAAGATCAAACTGTATGTCAAAAAGCACTTTTGAAAGACCGCTTCTTTTGCCTCACCCTCCTCCCCGCATGGAAACATCTCAAACTGTGTCATAATTAAACAAGACTGAAGGAGGTGAGGCTATTAAAAGTAATAAATCTATGCTTCAAAAAGCGAAGTCCTGTATGCATAGAGAAAATTAAGGGAATGTAAGTTCCTGTAATTTCAGTGGAAAATCATATGGCAGACTTCAAGACATTTAGAGGAATAATGCGCAAAAGACATAAAAACTATTAATAAAATCTCATTACACTGGAATTATTTCAGAGAGCATTAGATCTAGTAAAAAAAGAGGAACTCAGCCTCGACAAACTTTTGCTGTTACTGAGGTGCTAGTAGAAGAGATTTCAGAATAAATCAACAAAATGAATAGTATCATACCACCAAGGTCAGATAATTTTCACCTATGTTTTAACTAAAATACGATAAGAAACTGCCCAACTGTCGATTGTCAATTTGTAATGTACAAATTATTTTAAATTGTATAATATATTTGTATATGTATAAATTATAAATTAATTTGGCCTGAACTCCACAGGAGCAGGAGGTGGCAAGTGTGACATGGGATTTGAAAAGAGGTTCCATATCTCTGGAGAAATACAACCAGGAAACCTGTCTTCTGTACTGACAAAACTGGTTGAAATTAAGAAAAAAATAAAGGTGGGAAACAAATGATAAAAATAAAGGACGGGTCTTTACAGTGGAGTGTAATTACCAGTGGAATTCCCTGGGGACTGATGTCGATAACTGTGCTGTCCAACAGAGTCATCGTTACTTTGGAAAGGGGGCTAAAATCTGAATGTGCCAAAGTTTGCTGAGGTACTGACAAGCCGGAGAAACCACTGACAGCGCTGTGTTACTGGGTGATAAAATGACAGTTGAAATACAGTGTGAAGGAAAGTAACACACATAAGGAAAGCCTTAAATATGCATATTTCACTGTGATAAGTGGCTTTCTCAGAAAGAATATGGTGAGACCGTGGGTAGATCTCCTGGAGCATCCCAGCAGTCAGCAGTGGGATGAATAGCGACAGGGTGTTACCAGTCATTTGGAAGGGAAGAGGGCAAAGCGGCAAATGTCAACTAGCTCACTCAGCCCTTGGTGAGTGCAAGTCTGACAGTGGAATAGCATGATTCTGGCCACCTCACCTCCAAAGAGATACAGTAGAGCTATGAGATTAAAATATTTTAGGTAGGAAAAGTGGCAATTCACAAGGGAAATAATAAATGAAACCACCAATAACATGGACAGGCTAAAGAGGAAATAATTATTCACTGTTGCTGGCTTGTATTCACAATTATCATCACTCCCAGACTGTAACACAGGAATTCAGGAACACCGAATTCCTTCAAAGGAACAAAATAAACTATTTTTGCATGATAAAAGTACATAGATGTCAGTGATTTTGTGAACTAAGGGAGGAAAGAGAGGAAGGCAGGATAGCACGAAGATCCTCTGACACATGGTCATTTGAATGCAACCTTCGGCTCTGAATGTTTCTAACCCAACGATTACAGAAATCAAGGAGGGTGTCCTGGGACAAGTATTGTTTGTATTTATCCTTTTCTTATTTTTAGCTGGCAGTTACTATCAGTAGCACTGGCAGTGAGCTAGGTGGACCTTTGGTCTCACACAGTTCAGTTGGTGACTTGACAGTGGAAGGTTGGGATACTGACATAGCATTTCCCTGGGACAGGAATGTGAAAGGTAATATGTAACTTATTTAACGAAAAGCCATGAGTCAGAAGAGGCAGCCAACAGACTGAACAAAGCTCCATTAAAGGAAGCTCACAGACTTCCCTCCTCATGCTTGCCTATGAGGTGGTTGTAGAATTGCCACTTCTGAAAATTAAAATAATTGCCACATCAAAAAAATGCCTGCTGCACGTAAATCATTGTTCTGCTGGCAACCAGGAGATCCATAAGAAAAAGTGACTTTGCCATCTGGAAGCGACATAGGTAGCAGCCCAATCTTGGTGCAGTTTTTCTTACTTTCAGTGCATTGAAATGGGTTGGATTCTCAAGATCCTCGTGATTAAGGATTTGCGAGTTGCCTCTGGGAACTCTGAATCCCTTCCTCATTCATTGCTACTGGTGAGCACAGAGACCTGCGTCTTCAGCACCTTCTCCAGACATGCCCATAGGCCTTAGTTTTTTCAGAGACAAACGTGCATTCCCATTCTGGAGAACAGAAGGTTTAGAAACAGGAAACAATCCCACCTACCCAGAGGATCCCAGTGTATGTGTCTCCTCCCAACGTGTTGCTAGGGCTGAAGAGCCTGGAGCATGGTACTGTGTATGTGGTCAGAGCAGCCTTGCCCTGAACACCTGCCTGGAGTACTTCTTGTCTTCCTTCCCTTTGTAGGAAATTAAATGAATAAATCTGTAAAAGAACCAAGTGGTGCAACCACAGGGATGCCCCATGCACAGGCAAAAGCATTTATATCCTTCACCATTTGCTTGCTATTGCAGCCTTCATTGTCTTTGCTAAGGAAATGGCTGTTAGAGGAACACAGACATGCTTTACCAACACAGGACATAAAAATTTTGGTAAAAGGCAAATCCCTCATCCTGGGAAGTGTGTGTGAGTAACAAAACTTTAAGTTTTAGTTTAATGCATCCAATCTGTAACACAGTTAAGACTAGTTAGAAGAAAACTGGATCATTTGATTTTAGTTTAAATTGGTATATCATATCATATCTTTCTTTTCACTTTAGAAAAGAATTCATTCGTTTCATGTAGTACCGCAGAATGTTTCAATTTTAGAAATTCAGTGTTTTGTGGTAGGAAGATACTTTGTTGTGCAGTTCTTGGTCTGCTATATTAGGCATATAGTGGTTGTGTTTTTCTTTATTTTCCAACTCTTACCTGGCCTGTGATCCCCTAAAACATTAGACTCTGTTCAAAGCCATCAGCTAATGATTTTCTGCCATTTGAAACAGAAAAGAGAGGCCATCATTATTCATACATAGTTGTTGTGCACATGCAGCCATTAAAATCGCAAGTACAGCATACATGCCTCTAAAATTAGGATAGACCATGGTAATTTTTTTTGGTGTAAATTTCAAGCGTATTTATGGCTTTAACAGAGAAATATATCCTTGCTTTAGTGACGGATAGTTCTATTGAAATGTTCTCTCTAAAAGCTACTTTTATTAAATCCTACAGGCTTTTCCATAAAAATCTGTGAACCTGGAATTGCATGCAAGCCTCCCTTCACAGTTTGCACATTAGAGCTTTAGCAAACAAAGCTAAGAACTAGGCCAGGGTGCTAATGAACTGTTGACAGACTGTTTCTGCAGTGTTTGTGTATTGAAATACAGACCTTATTTCTTTCTGAGGGCTGTATTACCCCATCCCTTGTAGCTGACAACTTTAAATTTAATTGGATTTCAGTCACCAAATAAATGGTATGTTTCTTTTTAAAAAATTGATTAATTAGAAAGTTGAGTGATTACAGAAACTTGTGGTGCTAATATCTTTTGAGGAAATAGCCCTGCACAGTCAGACCCATGTGCAATCACCTATGTTATCACCAGCCAAACAGACGCAGAAGCAATGGTGGGAGGACTCTGGGGCTCAGCAGTGGACCCCTGGACTGTTGGCTGCTGATGCTGGAAGAGAAGAGGCAGATTTGCCCAGCATGAGCTTGACAAGTCTTTGTTTCTTCTGGGATCCAGAGTATCATAGTACTGTAGTGATCCATGTAGGCTTACCAGCTCACTCCAACCTTGCGTGGGAATCTCTGTCACTGGGTTGTTGTATGACATATGTCCTTAGTGTAGACAAAAAAGGCAAAAAACTCATCCTTTTCCTGCCAAAATGCCACAGGCCTCTTAATTTGTTAATGGAAACATTGTTGTAAAAGACATACATAAGTGGTGGCTGACATCAAATTTGATATGACATGACGTATCTTGTTCTGTCCTTTTCATTTTATGAAAACCTCAATGTTTACAATTTTATTGAAATATTGCAGATGTTCTATGATAGGATTTCTGTTCTAGCCCAAATGATTGAGTGACTTCACAGATAGATATTTAATGAATCATATAAAGTATCATTCTACATTTTAGTGCACTAGAGTATGAAAGTTAAACCTCAAATATTCTAACAGCTATATATCTCTGCCTCTGGGGCTTTCAGACAAATCACTTGCAAAATCCTGGAACAGAATAAGAAGAATTTCTTTCCTTACATTGAGCAGAACTATGCAAGGTGAATGTTGCATCCCACTTTGCCTCCTCACTGTTGAAGACTCCTTCCTTCTCCCCAGTACATGATTTCCTTATGACGCTAATGATGTTCCTTACTACCACTCCACAGTTTTTCTCAGGATCTGAACTGCCCTCAGGAGGAACTCTTTGTAGTTGAACCAAATCCCCAGGCAGGCTTGCCATTACCTGGCGTTGAAGCTTGGCTACGGTGTAGGCATCAAGCTGCTAAAGCAATCCCACAAGAGTGCTGGAAGGAAGTTGGTCTTTGTCTTCTAATACCTCTCACCTTATAAGGGTTTTCAAATTTTTAATATCAGAGCATCATGGCAAGGGTCAGTAACTACCAGCCACAAAGGTGTCAGTTACCCCTAACTGGTGGCAAAGGCTTCATGCTTCTGTCTCCTTTTGATGTGGTTGATGGGCTGGAGACTGGTAGGAGATGAAGGAAATTATGAAATTGAGATTGATAACATTCGCCGAGATGTGTTACCTGGAAGGGTTAGCTAGGCTTTGGTGGAAATATGTCTATTTTGAGACAAACTTGGAAGGGGGAAAAGGGTTTATCAAAAGAAAAGAAAGCATGGTAAACTCTTTCAAAAAAAGCATGGATGTTATTTCTAAGATTAGTTTTGCCTAGGCTTTCCGATGTGGATTTCATTTATATATATATGTATGTTCTAGCTTACATACACTACTGTCAGAAAAAAATAAATGGATATTGAGTGCAAGAAAGCAGAGTAGAAAGTATTTTTATTGATTTGACGCTTGTTTTAACCTCCCTGTCAAAGAGATCCAGTTTGCTAGAATTATTGGCCTTTGTCCTTTGATTCAGCAAAACTGGAAAGACAGAGCCAGACTTGCCTCACTTCCTGCAGTGCAAGTTCTGGCTTTCTCTGTTTTCTCCAAAAGAGTTGTCACACACAGTTGGAGATGCTGAAAGCAAAGAATGGTGTTGTCACATTGAACACAGTGTTTTTACAGGGAGAATCTGACCATCTGAAAAACATAGTGCTACTTAGACTGTCATTCATTACAGACCATCTGAAGAATTGTAAGAATGATATGCAACTTTTTAGAGTCAAAAATTAATTTCCTTGAAGTATCAATAAAAATTTTTCTGAATCTACTCTGCACATTTTTACCTGCTTTGTTTCCCTTGAAAGCTTTATTGTAGCTTTACCTCATTCTGTTTGCATTGAAGAGAATTAATGTGGAAGGAAAGAACCGTTTCAGAAATTGAATTCTGCTTCTGCTAACACCTGAAAGTGCAATTACTTGGGATTTGTACAATATTTAGATGTGTAATTTTTACTGTATTATATTTAACTTATAAAATTTCGGGTGATTTAATGAACAGAAATTTCAAATTTGAAAAACTACGTTTGAAATGTGATAACCTACCACTTTGAATGAGACAGGTAAATGAGCATTCAAATGAGCTTCTGGTAATTCCTGATAAGCTAGGCATCACTGCTGGAAATGTTGGAGGGATTCTGAGTATAACCAGGTCACCCTATAAACATTTGTAGTGGAAAAAGCAGTTTAAACATCCTCTGGGTTCAGTTGCAGCTGAAAAGAAATTTTGTCTCTGTCAGTTTTAGTGATAAAGAATGGAAGTCAAAATTAGTCACAGGTAGGGGAGATCCTTTGCAATAGAGCACAAAAGACTGTAGTTGCTGCATCAAAACTTGCATTGGAATTTGAACTGACTCAAAACTTTTGGCTGCTCTGAATCTGTGGGGTTTTTCAGTTCTATACTTGATTTCATATCTTTGTAGATGATGGACAGATAATATCTCAAGGTTCATATTTTGTATTGATACTTATCAAACAATAGAACTTGGAAAAAGTAGTATGTAAAATATGTGTAGTTCTCCTAGAAGTCAGGAAAATACATCCTAACAAGATTGGGTTTGGGGTTTCTACCTCTTGAAATCTAGGAACCTAGGCTTTGACCTTCCTCATCTTGCATGCTACTCATGTCATGCTGAGGTCTACATCTGTAGGTGATCTAGGACTGAATCACACAGAATCATTGAGGTTGGATGTGACATCTGGAGGTTATTTAGTCCATCTCCCCTGCTCAAGCAGGGCCATCTAGAACCAGTTGCCTAGTACCATGTCCAGTTGGATTCTGAACATCTCCAAGGATGGAGACTCCACAACTTCTCTGGGCAATCTGTGCCAGCAGTCAGTCACCCTCGAAGTAGAAGAAGTGTTTCCTGATGTTTAGACAGAATCTCCTGTGTTTCAGTTTGTGCCCATTGCCTCTGGTCCTCTTACTGGGCACCACTCACAAGAGCCTGGCTCTACCTTCTTTGCAACCTCCCTTCTGGTAATTATACACATTCATGAGAGCTTTGCCTTGAGCTTTCTCTTCTTCTGGCTGAAGAGTTCCAGCTCTCTCAGCCTTTCCACATAGGAGAGGTGCTCCAGACCCTTCCTCATCATTGTGGCCCTTTGTCGAACTCTCCCCAGTCTGTCCATGTCTCTTGTACTGAGGAGCCCAGCACTGGACCCAGCACTCCACATGCAGCCTCACCAGTGCTGAGGAGAGGGGAAGGATCACCTTCGACCTGCTGGCCGCACTTTGTCTAATGCAGCCTCCTTTACCACATTGCTGGCTCATGTTCAATTTGGTGTCCACCAGGATCCCCAAGTCCTTTTCTGCAAAGATGCTTTCCAGCTGTACTGGAACTCCAGCATGTACTGGGTTATTCCTCCCAACAGCAGGACTTTGGACTTCCCTTTATTGAATGATGAGGTTGCAGTCACATAATTTCTCCAGGCTGTGCTGGTCCCTCTGGATGGCAGCACAACTCTCTGGTGTATCAGGCTGAATCCAAGACGAATCCTGTCTCCTCCGTAAAACAAAAGGAGACTGTCTGAGAGGTGTATGGAATATAAGATTCACCAAATCTAGGGCCAAAATTGAAACTATATTTTAAGATAGCCTAGAGGCTATCTTAAGAAAAACCCAAAACCCATAAAACATTAGAAATCATAAAAACATAAAGAGTTCAAACTCTCAAAGATAGAAATAAAATATCTCTTGAAGAGAGTAACTCTTTGCTTAGTGTTCTAGATTTTGATAGGTCAAAACACTGTTATTACAGCCTTGCACCAAAGGGTGAATGAAATAATTGTCATCAAATTGATTCTTTCTGTTTGCTCTACAGGTGATTTTATAAACTTGACACTGCAAAGAGCTTCTTTGTGATGATACCAAATTCTAATGCTTGCCTTTTAAATTTTTGACCTTTAGCAGTGAGATACAAACAGCCATTGCATGCCTCACAGATTTATGGTACAATGTATTTCAGAAAAACTGATGCATTAGCTGGGGTGGTGGTAGTAGTGATGGTGGTGATGCTGTCTGTAGTGAGGCCATGACGCTACATCAGCAGAAAGCATGAAAGAAAATGGACCTGTTTGTGTGGGAAGGAAACTAAATGGTAATTTCAGAAAAAGGACTTGAAATGTGCTGATGCTTGGTTGGGATGTGAATTCTGAGTGGTTTCTGATGTCCCACAGCCAAATGCCAGCAAGCAGCATGGTCTGTAATTCTGTGGGGAGCAGCATCCCTGCACTCAGCACACAGCATCATTTTTCAAATGATGTCTTGCAAAAAAAGGTATCATTTAAAGATCCCTGTTAAAGCAAGCTGAGAAAATGTAAGTGTACAGTCAACTTGATATCCTGTTAAAAGAATTACTGACGGTACATTATAGGTACATGCAGTTCAAGGTACCAAAACCAGAAGCTAATTCAGATAGCAGGTATTTGTCTTTAAGGTGCTACGGTAGCAGTAGGAGTGCCTGCCCACCCCTCCTCAAACGTTACACCTCAAAATTCAGGCCTTCAAATTCTTAAGTGACTCAAAGGATTTTGTGACCTACCCTTTCACAATGTATTTTGTGCTTTTGTTTTTGACATGAATTCCCTGAATATTTTCAGGCTCTTTTCTGCATATGTGAAGTTTAATACTAAAAAGCAAAATCTGGTTCTTATACTGCACTTTTTTTTACTAGAAGGTAAATTTTTTTATGTAGTTTTGTGATGCCAACAACAGGTTTAATTGTGTTATGACTAAATCTGGACAAATTACCATTTTCCATCTACACAGGGTGTATACAGAGAACACACTGTAGTCCACAGTACTGGTATGGAGGCAGAGACTAGGCTAAGATACAACCTAAAAAGAGAAAGTGAGCATACCCTTCTTCTTTCTCCTCCTCACCTCCCTCCTGAAGGTACAGAAAGACCTTCCCCTTCCTCTAGCTGCTACAATAAGAGCAGCAACTTCACAGAGAGTATGTGGTCATAGATCCATACTGTCAGAAATGAAAACTAGCAACAGGCATCACCAGAATAGTGTTCCTGTTCCTACGGACGTGCACACTTAAACATAGCAATAAAAAAGTCAAGAAGTACAAGACTGAAAGAGAAGGCATAGCCGTCTGTTGAACTGATATTCAAAAATCCCACCTTGAAACTGGTGTGAAATGTAGCATATTTTTATGGTTTATTGCCATTCATAATTTCAGCCAATGCAAATTTTATTTTCCCAATATTTCATATTATTCTCCTATGTTTTTGTGACCATTCGATTTATATTTGTTTGTAATTTCGAATCTATAAAATGGCCCCAAATCTTTTTTCTTGTCTCCAGTAATTCTATTTTGGAACAGCCAACAAAAAGCCAGCAACAACAACAACAAAACAAATGAATAATTTTGGATCTAAGGTCTGTTTGCTTTGAAAAAAGACCAGTATGTTGGTGCATCAGAATGTTGCCAGATCAGATCCTTTCCAAGAGAGATGATTCCGAATTAGGAAGCTTTCAGAACAGATCAAAGGGAAGAATTTTGTCCAGGCTACTTCTATTGCAGTTTCAGCTGGTAATTACAGCGTTCTAGAACAATGTAAATTGCACCCTTTCTGTTCTCTATCTTGTTTAATCAGGTCTTCTGATTGTTCACTGCATATCTGAGATCAAAAATGACATTGATAAATCCAGAGGAACGAGACAGTGACTCATACACCCTATGGTTCAGATTAGGTAAAGGCAAAGGGGACACTGAACAAAAGAATTAAATATGATTTAATGATTGGCAACGCTGCCACTATGGATTGTCTCTAAACAATCTAATTTGATTTACAAGAATTCAATGTAAATATAATCCATTTCTCAAGGAAGTATCTTGTCATTTATAGTTTACCATGAAATATATGGCATGGGGAGAATTATTTTAATTCTGTAAGCTCATGTTTGTGCAGCAACAAAAGAATAAGAAAATGTGTATGAAAGAGAGGCTCTTGGCTTCCCACTGCAGGCCAGCTGGAAGGAGTGATTGCCGTCTTCAGGTCTCCAGTGAGTCCCAGGTTGGGGTGTTTCAGAGATCTCCCCTCCAGCCTCAAGACTAAGTTTTCTCTTCCAGTGGGAATGAGTCCAGAGGAGGCCATGAAGATGATCAGAGGGCTGGAGCACCTCTGCTATGGGGACAGGCTGAGAGAGTTGGGCTTGTTCAGCCTGGAGAAGAGAAGACTCCGGGGAGATCTTATTGCAGCCTTCCAGTACCTGAAGGGGGCCTACAAGGAAGCTGGGGGGGGTCTTGTAGTGACAGGACAAGGGGTGATAGTTTTAAATTGAAAGAAGGGAGATTTAGATTGGATATTAAGAAAAAATTCTTCATGGAGAGGCTGGTGAGGCACTGGAACAGGTTGTCCAGAGAAGGTGTGGATGCCCCATCCCTGGATGTCTTCAAGGCCAGGCTGGATGTGGCTTTGAGCAACCTGGTCTAGTGCAAGGTGTCCCTGCCCATGGCAGGGGGGTTGGAACTAGATGATCTTTTAAGGTCCCTTCCAACGCAAACTCTTCTATGATTCTGTGAATTTCTGTGAGGTAATGCTTTCTGATTTCGAATGATAAACAACCTTACCCACAGGTAACAGAGAAATACACCCTCAGGGTGAAGGGATGAATATACAGGCTGAGAGCTAATACTTTCAAGCTGCTGTTTGGTGTAGTCATCCTGCCTGCTTAGAGTTGTGCATGTAAGGACTCGCTGGACTGCACAGTCCATGACTACCTGTATTTTCAGCCACAAGCATGACTTTTACAAAGATGTTTGGCAAGCTGTTTGGTCTCCCTTCTTCAGCAAGGACAAATTTGTTAAAACAGACTTAACCATGGGAAACTGGGGAATTTCGTTGTCCCTGACATCCCTTCTTCTCAGGCAAAATAATCTTTTGGTTCATATGATTTTCAGAGATGAAAGGGAATTTTTATGTGAGATCCCCATGACAAAGTACAGGCAGCAGAGCAATAGAACTAAAGCTGGAGTCTCATGATTATATTCTAATAGCTTTCTTTTTATTTTAAGATACTTAAACCTAATCCCCCAAGTTAGCCAAATCACAGTTTCCAATGTAGCCTTGTTTTTAGCTATTAGCAGGTGGTTTTTAAAGCCCTCTTCAGATGATATGCGGGGCCCACATAGCCAAGTCAGTTGTTAGACAAGATATAATTTAGCCTTCAGCACTTCCTCTCAGTTTGAAATAAAATGATTACATTTCAGGAGAGCCTAAGGGAAGATTAAAAGTTTTATATCAAAAGTTGAATATTTTCTTTTGTTGTACACTCTTCTTTTACAGAAAATGGTATTCATTTAAAATAATGCATGTTCTGATGTATTTGAAAAGGCACTACTCTGAATTAAAAAGAAATTCATAAAGTATGCATGTATGGGAGAGGAAGATTGCAATCTTTATTTGAGTGTTTAGTCAAAGGTTTTTAACTCAGCTCATTCTGCTTTGTTCGTAGAATGAGATCTCTGCAAAGATGCATTGTAAATAACAGATGGCCCGTAGCGTTTAGAGAGCAGCGGTTAAGGTGACAAAAATCTTCTGGGGCTCCTCTCCACAGGCAGGTTATAAAGCAATATTATAGTCTCTGTTCCAGACTGGAAAATGGTCCTTGCCTGTCTTTAAACCTGTTAAAAGTGGTTACAGGCAATAGCTCCACGTAATTATAGTTCTGGTAACCCCTGTGATGCCTCTCATTTCTTGTACCCCAAAGTAATCCAAGGGCAGAGGCCACTTGTATAGTACAAAGTTGTAAAGCTGACATGGGTCTTAAAAATAGATGGAATAGCCCAGATAGGAACAGAGTAAGAAGTGAAGAGTAAGATAGGAACAACAGGATTAAGTTATTGTCTGATAAGGTCAGCTAGCTTTTACTGTTGGTATCAGCGGGGCTGTTTTACCAAGGATGCCTTGGGCATTGTAAAAAGGCATTACCTATTCAAGGAAAGTCCTGGAAACCTCCTAAAAGCAAATGTATATATGCGGTAAGTCTCTTATAGGAGTTGACCATGTCAGTCAAATGAGCATAGATCTTCTTCCAGAAGCCACCAGAAGATTCTAAATACAACACTGCTGTAGTTAAACAGCCTGCTTTCATGCCTGTTTAAAAGAAGAGTGCAAAACCTGTTATTGTTACAAAAATGATGGCCACTGAACTGCCAAGTTTAAGTTTTTTTGTGATGTTATCCCAGAAAAAAAGTTAATTTCTTTCAGCACTAATGCACACTACTATTTTAAGGCAGCATTCACCACATGGGTTTACATTCATTTGCCTAATGTCAGCGCTGCTTGTTTTCACATGTGGACACCTGACCACAGGAACCTAGGCTAACACCACCTCATACTACCAGTTAAATAGACAGAGAATAATAAAGATTGAGGTTGAATGAGGATTTTAAAAGTATGGGTGCTTATCGTACAAAACAGTGAAGATGTGTGTTCAATTGATACTATGTCTTGCAAAGTAGATGAATTGTTAATGTGCTGTTATTCCAGATTACTAGAAGAACTGATGTGGTGGGGGAATTAAGACGACAATTAATGGCCACTGAGGAAGAAGATAGTTTATCATATTCTCCTCTGAATGTGACCACTGGAAATAATACATGCATCCTTTTTTATGCTAGTAATTTCAGCCTCAAAGCCAACAGTTCAGTTTTTATAGATTTGACAAATGCAACATTTGTAACCCAGAATGTGGATATCTCTTCCTCTGAGTGCTCAGACATCAACACAACGTGAGTAGCACAAGAAATTACATATAATACATGTGATTCTGAAAGCTAATCAGAAATAGTGCAATGTCAAGTTAATACTAATTTAGTTTTCTTTTTCTAATGCATTCACAATAAAAAAAGTTAAAATGTATATTCTTAGAAGAAAAAGATTGACTCAAGATCACAAAAATTTTTCAGATGTAGCCACTTATTTTCACAAAGATTTTTCCTATTATATTCCTTACTTCCTTGTTGGTTTATATTTGGTCCAAACAGATTTCCCTTTGCCCAATCTCACAATCCCAGAAATCTCAACTGGCATTAATGAGATCATAATTTCATTGGAAAATTCCCTTGAAGGGGAGTATTGCTAGTTACTAGGTAGTAACCAAGCTAGAACTACATTAATGAAACATGATCTCTGTGTTCCTTTACTTTGAAGCACCTGCTCTTGGTTAAAAAAAAACTACAGAAATATTTTGTCATATTTTTTTGTGTACTGAACCTTTGCTATATGACTTTTGTAATTGTCTATTGATTTAGAGTATTTCCTCCGATTGAAATGTCTCAATGATCTAATTAAGCTGACTACTCTAACATTAAAAATCTGTTTCTTATTCTTAGACTGTCATTAAAATACACAAATCCAGTGAATGGAATCAGCAGCCTAGAGATAAGGTAACTTGTAATTTATTCTTAAATAGATCTTTGTGATGTACAAAGCCTGTTTGTAAATTAGGAGCACAAAAAAAGTAGTATTTGAGTGAAGATGTTTTTGAAATTACAGTTTGGTTTCTGTTATGAGGTGGTACTATACAGGAGAGCAGTAATACAGTCTTTATATAGAGAATGTATTAATATGCTCAGGTAAAGTTGTCAAAAAGTGGTGTGGGCAAACAACCATGCTGTAAGGTATGGGTATAGGAAACATCCTGCTTTGCTGATAGAATCAGACCACGATTTTGTCTCAGGGAAACCTAACTGTGATTTGTAAGCAGTACTAGGGACTGAAGTCTGCTTGCATGGCCAGGGTTGTTCTTAGTCCTAATGTGATTAGCAGTGTAGTCTGTCAGAGCTACCTTGTGGCTAACAAGGGCTGCAAAAACTCATCATTTTTCTGCTCTATCAATGGTGAGAAGACCAGATTTCTCCTACCATGAGAAGAGGGAAAAAAATTAAGGGAACAGGAAGACTTGGGGTGAAAAGTCAGAGGGAGAACTTGCAGCTGTTGCTCTCACTAGTGGATTCTAGGGGTGGAAACAACATCTGCTACTGCTGTGAGGGCTGCCATACAGCTCCTGGTCCACAAACCTCAGTTCTTTCTTCAGCACCAAGAACAGCAGTTAAAATAATTTTCTTAAGCCCAGGCAAACATAATGTGAACTGCTCTTTTTATTTAGGTACCTCAGTTAATTTCTAAGTTATTTAGGAAGGACTTGGGACGGGGAACTTGCACGGAATTAAATTTGCATATATCAGGGCATGAACTGGATGTTTGCCTGGGCAGCAGAAGGACAAATGACTTCATATAAAATGCTTTTGACATTTTGAATAAGGGAAATCGAAATCCAAGGAAACCAAAGAGAGGAAGTTTAAAGTAATGATGTAGGAGACAATCAGAGCTTGAACAACATTTTGGTAGGCAAGTAAAAGAGGTATGTGGCACCCAGGTGATAAACATGAATTAATAAATACTATTATTTACACTGAGGTAGAAGGACATTCTATGTTTAGGCAAAAGGACCCCCAGAAGGACTTGTCTTGAAGAGAGTCAGTGATGTGTTTGGAGTTGTATTTGGAGTGCATAGCAATATTTCCAGTCATCATCAGAGACCAGGATAGGTGCACAAAACAAACATCCTTTGTTATTTAACATCTCCCCCCACATTCCCCCACAAGCATATAGAGCTTTGTGAAAGAATATAGTGAATGTACAGATAAGATTGCTGATAGTATAGTGGTTTTACGTTTTTGACTATTGCAGTTAGCAGCGTATAGGATCCTTGAGACTGTTTTCCTTGGTGATGGAGTCAGGCATTTCTTGATTTCAATACTGTAAATTATCAAAGGGATATTTCCCTGAACATGAGGGGAATTAAGGAAACATTTTCCTTGGATCCCATTCCAAAAATACTGTTCTCAAACCAAGACTCTGCCCAAGATGTGTCTTTACTTTTATTTCAAGTAACAAAATACCACTTTTTCTGGTCCTTTCCTGGTGCTTCTTTGTGTACTGTCTGCTGCTCCCGTCTCACTCTTGTACAGGCAGACCCACCAAAACAGTGCCCTCGATTCTCATTTTGTGTCTTTGCTCATACTGGTGCAGGTCTTAGCTGCTCTCCTGTAATCTCCTTCTCTATGAGTTAATCTGGTTGCTTCCTACATTTGTCCTGAATGTGACCATCCTCAGCATAATACCATGTTTTCTAGTAAAATTACAGTTCCAAGACAATGATGTGAATCATACAGCACTCAAAAATCCTGTGGAGCATGACACTGAGCTACAAAACTAGCTCCCAAATTAATTAATAGATCTTAGAGGGGTTGTCGTCTTTAAAGTAGTCAACAGGTTTTGCTCAACTATACAACAACAAATTGCAAACCTTAGGATGCTACTATAGAAACAAAGTACTTTGGCAGTTGAAACATTTATCTCAGATTTTGATTGCTGCAGCAGGCGTAAGGAGATCAAATGTGATGTTAGTGCATGCATATGGATTTAATGAGGATTATTCAGATTTATGGTTAGTCATCTGTTTGTTAAAATCTTACAATTTTAATTAATTATTGGGGGAAAACTTTCATGTGGTCATGAATCTGAGGTGCATTTGAAGAGAAGAAATTTGAGGCAACTCTGCAGGCAGACTGACTGTGAATTAGAGGAGAACATCAGTACAAAAGGTGAATGGTTCATGTTTTCTCTCTTATTCCGGAATATTTTTTACATCCTTTGAGCCTGTTGTAGTAGACGCAGAAATACTCACAAAGTTTATCTTGACCTGTGCTTCTACTTGAATACATTATAACTAAATACCAAAATGCATAAACAGCCCTTGAAACTGGAATAGGAAACTCAGGCTCCACAACAGGTAAGGACTTGAAAAGAAAGTAGGTGATATCCTGCCCTCTGTTATGCCCAGCGAGTAATTAAAGTAGCTTAAGCTGCCTGTGCTTTGCAGGAAAATTTGATTTATTTTATTCGGCTAGGTGTGATCCAGTTTTTTAGTAGCCACTCAGGGCATTTAGACACAAATGCCTAAATTGATTATTTTTTGTGTGACACAGGTGCTTAGCAATAAAAAATGAAGTGGAGGAAAAAGGTGGGGGGGTGGCTTCCAGGATAGTCATTGCCTGGCATTCGCTGCACATTGCTCTGCTTGTGGAACATAGAGAGTGATTTCTTCTGCATCACTTTTTTTCCTTATTCCTTCACTTATTAAGGTGTTTTTATCTCGACCCACAAGTTTCTTCATTTTTGCTCTTCCTATTCTCCCCCTTGTCCTATTGGGGACAGGCAGCAAGCAAGTGGCTATGTGGGTGCGTGGCTGCTGGCTGGCGTCAGCCTGCAATGCCTCAGAAGACTTTATGAACTGAATTTTCTGCTGAAGACACTCTTGGTATTTGTGCTGGTTTATGTTGGATTATGTCTTGATTTAAGAAACAATCATGTCATTTCAGACCTCTGTTAGCTACCGTAATACAGTGCTATATGGCATATAATGCAAATAATAAGATATACTCAATGGAACCAGAACAGTCCATTGATCTTTTCATGATTCAGAAACACTTTATTTACCTTACTTATCTCAGCATGTCTATTCTAAAGAGCTTCTAAAACCCTCAGAGATATATTACAACCTCTGTTTTCCCTTTCTGGTGTACTTTGATTACATTTCCTGTTCAAAACGACTCCTTGGTGAGATTATAGTCTGCTGTAATAAAGAGAACACAAACAGGGCAAAGAGGTGAGAAGGAGCAGAGCTTAGACCCATGACCACATATTTTTAACCTGTAAAGGCCATTTACTTAGGTGTAGGAGAGCATCCCTTGAAGAGAGGAAGTGGCACCAGAGAGGAACATGTTCAAATAGCTCAATTTATTCCTCAATAAAAGAGGCTCTAACCTCAGCAGCATGAGCTGGATCCAGAGCCCGTCCTTACCACCACTAGTCTACCACGTCATCCTGAACAGCTAGTCGTACCTCACCTCCTACTAGCAGCTGCAATAGCTGCTTCATCCTATGCAAGCATCTTTCTCTTCTTTCCCTCTAGCAAGAGCAGCAGTCCCATCCCTCATCCTGCGCTTGTCCCTGAGGGGTGAGCTCTTAGGGAATGGTTGTCGGGTGTCCCTAGTTGTATTAGTTTTACAAAAGTGAACTACTGCTGCAGTGGGAGCAGTGGGCAGTAGCTTTTGCTGGAAGAAGCATCATCTCAGCTCTGCCTGTCTTCTCTGGGAAAAAGTATAAAAGTGAATGGAAGTGCAAAGCATTAGTATTTTCCACACTTAAATCAGCAAGTACTTGACTGTTGTTGCTGTTTATTGCATATATAGAATAGAGTTGACCCAAGAACCATGTTTTAAAGTCTTTTACCTAACAGTTGTGTTTCTCTTCGAAACTTTGAAACAGGATAATTCCAGCTAGCTTCCTTTTCAGAAATCTCTCTCTTCATAATGAATAGCCACATGAGACAGCAATTGGTAATAGGTAGTGGCATTTAATGTTCATAGAGTTATGTGGTACAAAGGGTGTCTGTCCTATGACCAGGAATTGTTTGTGCCACAATACATAAAGTACATAATGTCTGTGTGAAAGTTTACTTCCTGTATTGGCTCTGATGTTTAATATGGAGCATTCCCCATAAAGCCAAGATACTTTCAGTTCTGCAGGTAAAATCTTTGTCACCTCTCCTGACCTTGTTATTCATGTGCTATACTGTGCTCATTCTATTTACTGTTTCCTCATCTGAGAAAATACTTATCTAAATCTAAAACAATTATATTGATTGTTGCTGCTTGAATGTCTATTTTGTAATTTAATTAATTATAGTTGTATCACTTATCAGTTAAGTGTGTATTTGTTGGACGCTATTGACTGTCAATTGTTTGGAAAAATACTAAGGATAAAAGCTGGTATCGTTAAGTTAACCATGCCCAACTAATTCCCTAATTAGAATCTCAATTCTCATAAATCTGCAAGTAACATAAAATTTTAGTCTTTGGTGCAATATGAAGAGGCAGAGTTCTCTTGGAAGTCACTTTAGACTGTACTTATATACATAGCCTTATAAAACTTGTTTGTTCATATGGTAAGTCTCCAAAGAATTACCTTGTTTACCACTTTTCTCATCTTCTCAGCAAAAGTACAGAATGCACCCAGCATCTGTGGTTGGCATCAACAATTAAGTAAACTCCTTTGTGCTTATCACTGGCCCTTGGCTAGTGTCTATAGCATTGCTACTGAAATTCTGTTCAGATTGTGCTGAATATCAGGAAAAGATTCTTTTCTTCTAGCACATAATATCTAGGCTAATACATGTTTTAATTTTGTAACTTTATCATTATAATAGAAAATTTTCCACAAATATTTGTGAATGTGTGCTAGATGAAATTCAAATGTTTTGGGGTTTGTTTTTTTTTTTTTCTTTTTCTTTTTCACTGATGCTTGTAGCTGAATGTTGTATAGGAAGAGCTGTTTGGGCTCAGAACATAAGGAATGCCATAAGACAAAACATCCTTTTCTCACCTGAATGACACTTTGAGTTGTAGGATTCCTTCTGAGCATTCTGAAATGCTTGACATTTATAAACTATATGAATCAAAAGCCACAGCTTATCAATCAATCAATCAATCAATAAATAAATATATACTCACTTACTGTAGTAACCTAACTTGTCAAATTTTGTGTGTTACTCCTAAGGAGCAATGTTTGTGTTGAGTTTAGACTCTGTGCTGTGTGAATGAAATGTTACTGAAAGCAACTGATTTGAACAAACAAACAATGTTCTACAATAAAAAATATTCTTTCTGTATATATATTTATACCCTACAGAACATTAAATATTCTATATTGTGTCACATGTATAGATGACTGCTTATTTTTCAAACTTGACATAATTGCATTTAAGTATTACTCCAATTTTAAAATCCCCATACAATGTTACCCATTGTGGATAATAGATATACAATAAATGTATTAGAATATTTCTATATTCTAATATTGCAAACAATATAGAATATTTCTATATTTCTGATACTGATTTCTGATAGAACAATGCATATATATACTAAGTAGGGTTAAAGTACTAAGCAACATACAATAAGGATAAAAGTTTATAATTTCCTTATGAGATAACCTGAATACCTAAAAGCAAAAAAAAGTAAAAAAGTGGTAAAGACTAGGACATAGTCCTGATCTGTAAAGGATCATGGTGTACTTCTGGATGTTCCCAATTATTTCTGTTTCAGAACATCTGGGACGTGTTCAGACTGCAGTGGTAGTAACATATACACAAATCCCATGGTTATAAACTCTGAGAAACTGCTGCAATACCACACATACACAGACCTTTTCAAAATGAGAAAGTATTTATTTGTACCTAACCTGTTACAAATTGGGAAACTAGGGCTGATGACTCCTCCTCACCCTCCAGTGAGAGAAAACTCTGTCTTTTGCTGCAAATTCAGACAAAGGCAAATTGCCTTTTAGGCATCTGAGCCAAGGAAGAATTGCAATGATAAATCAGAATATTTATCATGCCTGTATCTATCATAAAAGCAATTTTTTTAAAATCCCATAAAATGTTCATTGAGAGCTACTGCAGGCCTACTGACAGTCTCTCAGGTTCTGCTCCACTGATTACAAACTGTGGGTAACTGATGAAATATTGCACTGGCAGAGGCCCTTGAAGAATGAAATCGCATTTGCTCCTTGCCTGCCACAGCTATGGAAAACTGTGCATGTGAGATGAAAAGCTAAGAAGGAGTGAAACCATATTCACAAAGTCTCTTCACTTATGAACAATCCTAATGACATGGGAGGCCAAGCTAAGATACCAACTGTGATGTTTGCAGCTAGCAGTAGTGAACCTTTGTCTGCCACCAGTACTTTATCAAATTAATATTAAGCTTTTCCTTCTGTTATTTTCATTTTTTTTTTGTTTCTCTGTTGTCTTTCTAGGTTTTTAATGGCCAACAAGTTCTATGGAGGCTCGGCTAGAAATTGGTCCACTTTAGATTCAGTTGAGATTGTTCAAGATGGAGAAAAGTTTGCTAGATTTAATGTTTCTGTCATCTCTGCTCCTGCAGAGTATTCATTTCATTGTCAGCTGGTGGGAACAAGCAATCTCTATCCTACAAGGTTGATTCCATCCAACAACGAGGCAAAGAACTGGGATGTTTTCATTTCCAGGTTGCAAGTGAGTACACATTGCCATTTCAGAGATAATTCCAATAACCATTACTTGCTATTGTAGGTGCTGCACAAAACACATTCATAATGCCCTCACTTTCATTTCAGCCTGAGGGAAAATGTAAAAGAAAAGCTGTTCCCCCTAGGTGAGCTATTCAATAAAGGGGTAAAAAGGATGGCAGTTGCTGAACAATAAGAACATGAAAGCAGAGCTTTGAAAAAACAAAAAAAACTATGAAGTTGTCCATAGAAAAGAAAAACCAATAAAACCAAATATGCTTAATCAGGCAAAGAATTACTAACTCCCCATGCCTGTTTAATGAATTGGGCTGCCAATGGGCCTCTTAGGTGGGTGGTTATGTGCTGCTTACTTTGTTTTCATTTGATTTCTTTGCACCTTGTTTACCTAGGAAAGTACAGCTTAGTGTGGTTACTGTTTTCAGTGACACAGACTGAACTCCTGCAGGCAGAAACAAAGCCCAGTGCAATTAGATTTAATGGAACGTTTGCCAAGCACTTCAATCAGGAGCAATACCAAGTCCCACATGGCCCAGAAGGAAAGCAGTTGGCTTTTTTTTTTTTTTTTTAACGACACATAGATTTTCTGTGCATTTAGTGCAGTAGTATAGACTACATGTGTGAGGTGTAGATGATTGCATCTTTATTATTTTGAGCATTGATCTTGACTTAGGAGAAACACATCAACATCTTAAAACAATAATGCACTAAAGGATTTTTTTGATTAAAGAGATCATGGAAATGATAGGAATAATTCCAAACTGGATTCTATACTGGATTCTATTTGTCAAAGATGAGCTAACCCCATAATAATGGGATACTAATGCTGTTGTAACTGTATTTATAATTTTGATAACAAACCAAATCTCAATAGTCTGAGTCCAGTTTTAACATTTCTGCTTAAACAATGAAAATCTCAAAGGAACAACAGCAGTTCTAGGATTTATTTTCCACAAATTCCAAGATCAGGTCCCACATTTTTTTGAGAAGTAACATAGCAATAGACAACAATGTTCTCAAGGTTTGTCCTGATGGTATTTTTTATGGAAAAGCCTTGAAATATCAAAGTCTACACAACTGTACTTTGCCTCATCACCTCTTTGAAGTTAAACTTTGGCATCACTAGTCTGTGAAAGCACATGGACTAGGAAAGGAGTCCACTTATAACGTAACTTCTCCTTGAATTTCTACACACATTGATACTGCTGCCTTCTCAAAGCTTAGACGGAGGCCTTGCTCCATCCTTAGTAAGCATCCTTTCATTGTGGTCTTTATCAAGAATAGAAGTCGTCTTCTTGAAGAAGTAGGAAGGTTTCCCACCTTCCATACTGATATGGTGCAGCAGCTGCTTCCACCATCCAGACAACAGAACTTCCAACTCCTTCTGGGAAATGACTTTTTCTCAAGACCTAAGGATGGAACACAACCTGAAAAGTCCTGTTTGGATCTTTTCTGTTGTGTGAGAAAACAGAAAGTCACCATGCTGGGCTCATTTCTATCTGAACTAGATCATACCTTTCCAGATATCTTCCACTGATACGCAGTGAAATCTGATCTCAATATCAGTCTTTGGTCTAGAATGAGGTTTAGAAGCCTCCAAACTCTGTTCCACCATGAAAAAAGCATATGGCATGAGCTCAGTGGCTGCAGTCGGCACAAAATCTTGCTGCTGAAACTGAGGAACATGAATTTTTATGCCAATGTTATGCAATGAATTACGAACCAGGATCCAATGCCAATCTAACTGGCACAATTGCACTTGGCAATGTCTGGGCCTGAAATCAGTATCATTGTATTAGATGGACACAGCACCTGCACAGCAAAGCCTTGCATATCATGTTCCAGGGCAAGGCTGAACTGATGCAGCCTTTTACTTTAGTTCCGGAGCTAGCTCACTGCCTACCACCTAAAGAACCTCTGCAGGATGCTCTGTAGGCATGCCCATAGCCTAGGATGTCACTACTGACAGCTGTACACAGTACAAAAAACTGCTCTGCTTTTGGTAGGGTTTTCTGTTGGTTTTGTTGTTACAGGAATGGTTGTTCTACCATGATACCTTTTATCCTTTTGAGGATCCCAGAATTGCCTATGAAGTTAAAGAGGAGGCTGACACCAAAAGCACTGCTTTTCTTTAGTATGTGTCATACTGCATTAGAAGTCCCTTTGTTCCTAAAAAAAAAAAAAAAAAAAAGCTAAAAACTTTGAAATCAAGAATATTAGGATTCTTTGTGGCTAAAATATTTCCAAGTTCAAAATTTAAATGTTCAGTCTACACTTAAGAGCCACAAAAGCAAGAGATTGTACTTGAAGGCTTTGTCAAAGGTCAAATTATGAGAAAACACCATTAAAAAAATTTTTTTAGAAGTTAACAGTAAACAAAGACTAGTATAATCAAGAGAAATTATGCTGGTTCAAACACTAAAAATAAAACTTCCGCAGTACAGAGGCCTGTATTCAAAAGGCTTGTACATTCATAAAAATTGGAGAACCACATGCAAGTATTTTTAACTTTTCTATAGGTAGAAGTGCTGCTAGGAGTCACATTTTTATCTCCCACCTGGGATCTAACACCCCCACAAAAATTATAAAGCTTCAGACAAACAATAAAAGAATCCTGCATATACTTCATCTTCTGCCTAAAAGTAGACATAGAATTTTAAGAAAGTAGAATTTTAAGAAAGTACAATTAAAGCTTTCACCCTGAAGGTTCAATAAGCATAATTCTCCTTAAAAACTTTTTTAAAAAAATTCAATAGGATTGACATAATAAAACTCAGTATTCCTGGCTCTAAGTCAGAAGTGGTAAAGCCTTTCTAAACCACACATACCTGTTAAGTGCATCAGAGAGTTCTTGTAAATGTGGGAACAAATGTGTATTGTTTTCTAGAATTTCAATCCATTTTTTGAACATAAATGGCGTAAATCATCACCTGCTTTCTGGTTTTGTTGTAAATAAGTCTTTCGGACTACTTTTCATGACTCCTGTTCACATTCATATCTGTTGTCAAATCAGTGGCTTAACAAGCAAAGGCTTTGGTAATCACCTATATTCTCTAAAACTGTGCAAACAGTTATCCAACTCAAAAGCTTATTTTCGCTAATCCTGCTTTAATAAGAACTGTGACTGCCTATAGTGAAAGCAGGCAGTATTTGCAAGTTAGCTACCATGAGCTGACTTTCTGTTTTCTTCTAAAAGGCCCAGAAAAACCTTGAATTGTTAAAATTGTCTTCACCTCTCCAGTGCCTAAAAAGCCCTTAGCTCTGCACACGATAACGGTTTTATTAATCCGCATTCTGGAAGGTACAGACATAGGCCTTAACACACATATTACTTACACATTAACATTAGGTGTCTGAGCCACGAATGAACTCAAAGCCAGAATGCTTACTGATGTAGCAATGTATGCAAGCCACAGACTAATTTCTCCAATGTTTCTACCAACACATTTCCTCGGAAGCACAAACTCTCTTACTACTACAAAGCTTTCCGTTTAGTTTATTGTAAAGCATAGAGTAATCATGGAATGGGAACATAGAAAACTAGAAATCCATGATCTATTTCCTAACTTATTGCATACTGAGGGAAACGTTTTCACTAAGACAATCCTTTTTAATTATTTTTCATAATATTTTGTAGAAAATAGTCAGCTTTAAGGTCGTGTTCCTTTAATAGTAGATTTATGATGTTTGGTGCTTTCCTTACATGCTCATTTCAACTAATGTGTAAACACCTAAGAATCCTAGTCTTCATTTTTCTTTATAAAATTATTTAGAGAAAAACTCAAAACCACGGATCAGATTAATTCTTTCCTTCCTCAATTTTATTCCATCACTTAGATTCCCTTCCTTCTGAAGGGAGTGCTTATGTCACTATGTGCATGTGTGTAACGGAGAAATTGTCTTCCTTTTCTTCATATTTTAACTAATCCTTTTACTGTTTTTAGCAACATTTTTAGAAGGATAGTTGTCTCAAAGGCAGTCACGTTGATGCTTTTTTGAAAATTGGTGGCTAGGCAGAGAACAGATCCCCAGATTAGTCCATTTTAAAAATAATATGGTAGGATCTCAGTCAGTGTCAGACCTCAAGAACCCAGTCAAAGGAGAGATATTAGAGATATTTTCTAACTGCTGGAAAAGCTAGTATGGGTTTCATATGTTAATAGACAACACAGATCCCAAAACTCAATAAAACAAACCCTCCCTCCTGTTTTGAGTCTCTGATATCTAAGGAGTAGGGAAGAAACGTTTCACTACTGTTTTCTCCTTGAACTTTCACTAAAACTCAGCCAAAAAGGTCATCTTCATTAGATGCATATTAAAGTAGGTTTCAGGAGTTTGGCTTGTCGAGGAGTTATTAGATAAAAATCTCAGGGTATTTCAACAAATCTCATGATCCGGGAGGGGTTTAACTCTCATCTCTCTGAGCGCTTTGAGTTTTCTGGTTCTTAAGTTGTCATCGAGCAATAGTGATCATGCATCCCCTTTGGGACTTGACTTCTAAAAGTAATACAGATTTCTGAAGTGGTAAACCTACCTCTTGCCAAACAAATGCATTCTGTATCTTTAATTTCCTGGGTGAAAAGAGGACCTGTAAAATTGTTATGCGGAAGTTTTTGTTCTCGCTCTTCTTTAACAGTCAGAGTGTGAGTGGTAATTAACAGGTGCATTTTTTGTAATTGCTACATACATCTTGCAAGTTTGGCCTACATTCCATGTTTAATTGCACTCATTTATGTACCTTTCTTCATTCTCAGCTTCAAGGCTTCAACATTGAAAACAACCAATTTTCCTATGCAAGTGACTGTACAGGCTTTTTCTCTCCTGGAATCTGGATGGGTTTGGTGACATCTGTAGTTCTACTGTGGATCCTGGCCTATGGAATCCATATGATCATGCAGCTCACAACAAACAGCAGATTTGATGATCCCAAAGGTCCAGCTCTGTCAGTTCCTCAGACAGAATAACCATGGATTGATTTAATGCTGCTATGGCTTTTCCTGTTCTGATATTTATGATTTTTATAACTTTCACTTCATAGTATCTATAACCTAAAAAAGATATCATAGCAGAAAGGTGTAATTAAACTACATATAAAAAGAATCCTTATGCTTGGCAACAATAATAATTCTCTTCTAATTATTGTAATTTGTTGACAGTTGTCTATGTTAAAGGTCTGAGGTGAGGCTGTAGAGGTTATTGCTCTACCTGGGTATTGAAAAGACCAGTACAAACTGCTTTCAGATTAACTATTATTGGCAAAGAAAGGGTATTATAACAGGGATAAATGGGAAGGATAAATAACTCATTTGTTAGGATCCTGTATATTGAAACTACTGGTCTCTCTAAAGGCTCTTCAGTGTATGTCATCTTGATGATACATCTTATGAAGATTGAACTGCGTCTTGTCATTTTTTTCTCTTAAGAAAACTACCCGGAAAGTACAGAACTAATGAAGTATAATTCATTAAATAGTATTGAAAAGTCTTTTCAAAATACATCCTTTTTTTCAGATGTGGTATAACAAATAAGAATGGATGGACTAAGGCTTATCTTCCCTCTAATGTCAGTTCATGCCTGTGAGAACTATGTTGAGTGACATAACTCATATGTTTGTTTTAGCGGTGGACAGCTGATGAACTTACTAAGCAAGATAGGTTCTTGTCCAAACTGACCACAGAATTTTATTTGATGTCATGGCAATGAATGAAACTTTCCAAGCTCATAACCTAAGATGCAGGCAGCGTCTTTATACAGATAAGTTAATTTTCTTAGCATCTCTTCTTTCCCAGATATCTTTGGAACAGCTATGAAGTTTGTACAAAGACGGGAAAAAAAATTATATGAAGTTGTTAGAAGCACTGTACTAATGTACTGCTTAAGTCTGAGCATGTTTATTGTAACCTCAATGGTTCCAGAAGCCTGAAAACTTTCAGTGTTCTGGATTCTTTTGCAATTAATTAAAGACACTATGTCTTCTCACTGGGCAGTCAGACTATGGAGTTAATTACTAAATGTTATGAAAATCTAAGAAATAGTAAAAGAGTGATGGTAAATTGGAAAAAAATAGTTAAAATAACATTTTCATTCTCTCTTCTGTAATGTTTTGACTATGCATGTTCTATTAGTAGTTAAAGAACAAAAATTATCATTTTGACAAAATTACATTTGTCACGTGAGAGAAGTTCTAACTTCTAATCTTGATCCATGTCATAGGACAATGATACAGAGGAAAGACAATTAGCATCAATGATTTAACTAGGCCAACAATAGTTTCTACCCATCATTCCTGAATTTCACATTTTTATTATGCACTCAAAGAGGCGTATTAAATGCTGTCTGAAGCTATTCCTCCTGAGTCATTCAATCCTGACTTGGAAAACAAAAAGAAAACTGGCATGTAACTACAAGAGGTGACTTCTCTGATGTAATATTTTTCCCAAATGTTTTTCAAAACCTCAAAGAATGCTGACACTTGATCTACACAAAAACGCTGTGTTAGAAAGGCACATTTTCTTTGCAAAAAATAGTCACCAGGAGAGACAACAGGGCTTATTTTATTGATTCCACCTTCAAAGCAAGTTACATGAATGTGACAGTGAAAATCGACATCATAGTCATGTAACTGGTAGCTAGAAGAGAGGAAGGCTATTACAAGGGACTTGGTTTGTAGAAGACAGCTTTCTTATGACTTTTATCTAGACTCAATGAAATTTGGAACAGATTTTGTTCAACAGTGACAATACATAAGAACTGAAGAACAGCTTTACGAGGCCACCCAGCTTAGGATTCTATCTCTAACAGTGGTATGAGTATGGTGTGAGTACTATGTAGTTGTACTTCCTGCAGATGTTCCACCGGTCTCCACCATTTAAGCTCAGGGACTTCCTCAGTGTCAGAGGTGGCATCTTTGTATTTAATAACTCTGGGTATAGTTATAGTCCATTAATTTTTTCAGCCTCCCCTTGAGCCTGTGGACTCTCCTAGAGCTCTCAGTGTCCTGACTGTAGTATGGCACTGGGGTACCTGTACCCCGCCTTGTTTGCCTGGGCTGGATTCAAGTGGAGGAAGAGGAAACAGAGTTTCACATACGCTGTACCATGGTGAAGAGAAGCCTCTTTCAGAAGAGATCAAGCTGGAACAAATGTTGGAAGAGAGGTGTGTTGGATTAGCTTTTTCCTAAAAACTGAAGCCCTCAGAAAAAGGGCCAGACTGAACTGTCTGCTGTGTTTGATATTACACATTCCAGGGTGAAGGGGAAGGTGTTTTTTGGGGAGAAACACTTCTTCCTTCTACCTTCTCTCATAACAATGATACCATAAATACAGGCAAATAGGGCCTGTAGGGGCATATGGTCTGTTTCTACAGTGAGTTGGGACATCCCTGTGGTGGGAAGCTCAAGCCATGTGTTGTAGCCCTTGACGTGGCAGGGTTATACTTGTGAGGTCTGTGATGTGAAAAACAGCAGAAAGGAAGGCAACTGTGCACAGCCCTAGCCATCCTGGGCTAGGTGGATTGGAGGTCTGGGGACAATGGCCAGACCCTCTTAGAAAAGGACTAACTGCTGTTTGACCACATGAGGTGGATTGACCTTGGCTGGCTGGCAGACACCTAGCCAGCCACTCTGGCCTCTTCTCACAGAGGCCACCCCTGCTGCCAACACCTGGACACAGACACCCAAAACATCACATCAGGGGGCCATGCGTCCTGCTGGAGTCCCCATACCATCTCGAACCCCTGCAGCTGCACATCACGCTGCCTTGTGCTCGAAGACAAAGACGACCAATGACTGATTTCATCAGGGCTGGATTCCTTCCTTTTAAATCGGATCTCAAGAAACTCTAGGAGGATTATGTACCTGCCTGTGTTTGTTTACCTTGCTGAATAAAGTTAGGAACCTGCAGGGGCCTTCCAGTTCTGGGTACTTTTGATTTCGCAATTCAGCTTAATCACCGGTGTACTTGTTAAAACATGCCTGCTTTGGGAGCTGTTCCAGCCTGAATATTAGCTCTGTCTGGAAGGTGTGAGCTTTTAGGACTTCTCCCAAAGCCTACTGAAGTTATCAGAAGTACCGACATCTATGGGTGCTAGATCATTTTTCTACAAAGTACAAAATAATATAATAAAGATGGAGGGGATGATGGGAAAGAACATCAATTAGAAAAGTAGAAGCTTTTTTTCTACTTTCAAATATATAAATAAATGAAACTTTAGCAAGAAAAAAAATCAGAAGCTTTCAAAAAACTATGGCACAACCTGAAAAAAAATCAATTTAACTGTGAAAAATCAAGATTAAACACAGAGAAAACCCAAACCTAAACACAAAAGTCCTGAACCCGTAAGTTATTTCCTCACAGAATTCAGCAGTGATTGTTTTTTGGAGGGGAGAGCTAAACAGAACTAGAATCTGAACCTCCTGACCTGATATAGGTTTGCTTTGTGTCCTGGCCTGTTCCTTTTTCTGCTTGTAAAATTACTTATCTCACAAACCATGTGGAAATCCATAAATTATTTATAACGAAACAGAATTATAATAGAAATAGTCCAAAAGTAGTATTTTTATGTAGGCAGTAAAGGAAGAGAAGTCATTCCATCTGTCAAAGAAAGACTCAGTGAAGTAATTGGCTCCTCTTTTCCTTCTGGGTGCCTGATAAGTAGTGAATATGCAAATCTAAATCAGCTGAATTATTAGGCAGTGTCCAGGAATTAGAGGGCTCTCTAATTACTTCAGCATAACCTAGGTCAAGCAGGGGAAACCAAAGATGCTGAAACAAGGAATGCCCATAAGAAGCTAACTCCTAAGATAACAGATATAAGAAGAAGCCTGAGCATTGGATACTGGTCACTGCTGGCAAAAAAATAGCAGTAGCCTCAGCATGTGGTGATGACTGTGGGGGAAAGTTTAGTGATAATCTTATCTTTACATTGAACAAGAGGAGACATCCCACACAAGGGGGAGCATGGACTCCTTCTCCTGCAGGCTATTTTTTCTGTGGCATGCTTTGATAGATTGAACTTGGCTGGCTGTTAGACACCCACTCAGCAGCTCTCTCAGTCCTCCTTCTCCTTCAACAGGACAGGGGGAAAAAATAAGATGGAGAAGCTTGTGGGTCAGGATAAAGAAGGAATAACAGCAGTTACCATCATGGGCAAAACAGACTTATGGAAGATTAATTTATTGCCAATTAAAAAAGGTTGGATAGTGAGAAACAAAACCAAAATTAAAACAACGCCTTCAGTCTTCTCAAATGCCAAAAAATCCTGTGATGTCTAATATTTTCCAGTACAGGAACCTGATCTTCTTCAGTTTGCTAATGAAGGTTCTGCTCTCAGATTGGTCCATCCCCTCTCAAAACTTAATGCAAAATCAAGGAGAAAAGAGCTGTTTCTTCAGAACTCAGATTTTTAAAGGCTTAAAAATTATTGAAGTGCAGGAGGAAAAAAAAAAAAATCTTGCCAAGGGGTGGTTCCCTAAGTAAGTAGTCTCTCACTCCCACAATGTGGGATGGTGTCTTTCTTAGTCTTCCTACCTGCGTGGGTGGAAAGGAGACTTAAGGCAGTGACTGAGCCTAAGAGCAAATCCTCTGCTATTGATGTCCCACAAATGAAGTGGCTTCCTCATCTTCACCACGAGTTTTTGTACGCCTCCTGTGTGAACACTGTCTTCCTGGTCTGGATTGTCTGGATTTCCATATAACACCCGGACCTGGTATGTTCCTGAGTTCTTATAGTTGAACTTAGCTTTATGTATCATTCATTATTGACATGACAGGAGTTTACTGAATGATCCTATCTTTTCTGCTTTGCCAATGCCAATATGGGTGTCCAGTGGAAGTCTGGGAAACCCATTTTCAGTTTGTCTTAATACTCCTTTAACTAGTTGTGTAGAAATAACATAAAATGAATGGTGTGCAGTCACCATGACATGATATGCAACTTTAACTAATGAAAACTGTGCAAAAATTATGTTTGCAACATAAAAAACAAACCAACAAACAACCCCCCCAAAACAAACAAAACCCCCACAAAAAACACAAAACAAAACAAAAGGCAAACAAAACCAACAAATGCTTTCATAAAAGTACTTTTGGGAGGTGGGTGAGTTAAGGACTTTCAGATGTAATGTGTGAATTGTAATTTTTTGTATTCTTTTTATTCTGGGTAAATATGTTTATATATGGATAGCTGAGTGATCAGTTTAGCTGCTTAACAGGTATCTTTCACTGAAGCATACTGGCATGATCTGAGCTATTACTCTCACTATCTACTCTGCCTTTCATTCATGTATACCTGTGCCTCAGCTGTTCATTAAGTTCACACTGCTGTGCTCTCTTTTTCCACCAAGGATGTAATATATCAGATTAGCTGAGATGCAGGTGCGTGTCTGGGTCTGTCATTCCTGCCACTGAGTAATAAAATCCTGGCAGAGGAGCAAAGCGGATATCTGCGAACACTGATGTCTCAACACATTACAGTGATACTGGGGAAAGATTTTTATTATAGCTGTCAGAAGGGAACCAAAGCATGCCAGCAGCCATGTGCCTTGTCAGGGTCAAACACCACGTTGCCGATAGCCTGAGAGGTGGGACCGGCTCCACTTTGGGCAGCGTGCGTTCTGTCTCTGCATGCCTGAGCACAGTTCAGGTAATAATGTGTGTGAGGGCAAGATCAGGAGTGCTCTGTTTCATATCCTGCTAAAATGACCCTAAAGACTGTCCATGGCAGAAGATACCTAGAGGGCACCAAGATCTAGCTGTATGGCTTCTCTCACTCTTTATCTTCAGACTGCAAATGAACAGGGATATCCCAGGCCCTCAGCGGTCTCAACCCTTCTCTTTAGTGAAAAAGGAAGAAAAAGAAATGTGGAAGAGGAGGAGCAATATGGATCATCCTCTTTTCCTCAATAGACAGTGAGAATTTTTGTACTTCTGAGTAGTCACCACAGAGACCCCCACACTCCAAGGGAAAAGTAAGGGTGGCAACAAAGGGCCTTGCCACTGCCAGTGTGCACATCTGTGTGATGCTGGGCTGTCTTGGAAGGTCTCCCAAGTCTTCATCTTTCTCCCCCAGAACCAATCTTTGGGGCTGTCTGTGAACTAAGGCAGGAGCCACCACTTTGGCTGCCCACCAGAAATTCTGAGGAAGCTGAGAGGGAGTGGGAGGAGGGAACCCTGCAGCTATACCACATTTGTCTTACCACATGCACAAAGTGACCGAATTAGACCCTGGAGTGTTTGAAATAGGCAGATGAATCCTGAATGGAAAAATCCAAGGTTTCATCTGTCTTTTTTGCAACTAACTGGTACTACCATTACAAAAAAGTTGGTCTGCTTTTGCTTGTAGGACTTTCATGGATGTGTAATTATATAGCAAAAGTGGAGCAGTTGCATCAGATTTCATTGATTTAGATTTCCACAGAAGTTTTTGTGTGTGTACTTGTTGGTTTTGAGGCCAGAATTTAGACCCTAGTGGCATACTGCTACCAATTTGTGTGGTCTAATAGTGATTAATAGATACCTAAATGGATAGAAGTTAACATGGGTTTTGGGTAGGGTTTTTTGTTTGCCTTAAATAGCACAAAAATATTATTTATTGGACATATCAGGAAATTTAGATTTTGTTCGTGTTCTGACATAATTTGAACCCATTTCTCTATAATTGCTTTTATAGCACTCTGAAGTTCAAGGGAGCAGAAGGGTTTAGTGGTCATGGACTGTTTGTTTGAGCATGCTCACGGCAAGAGATAAATGAGCTAGGGATTAATGGTCAGTTTTCTTAACTGTAATATCTGAAACTCTTTCCTGAATAAAATTGGTGTCAGAGAATTAAGAGAGGCATAAGATTTTGCCTAATGAATATCTCTGTTTGTTATGAAACTGTTGGCTAACATGTGAGCTTGTTACTTTTACCACCTTACCTTATCAGAAAGGTGAAGGACTCCTTCAGTAGGGTCATTGTTTTCATCTGTAATAGCCAAAGGTTTCACTTCAAAGATTCAGTAAGATTGCAAGTTACTCATTAAGTAAAATGTGTCTTGCCTAATCAGCAGTGTATGTGTCTGCTGCAAATCCAGGGCTGGATTCAGCTGCTCTGCAATGGGACTTGTTCTAAAAGCTGGTTTTGGTGAGGCCATTGTTGTATCTGGAACTTACATAGTGATCAAAATTATAACTCATACGTACCTCTCATATAGTAATATATTTGGTCTCCTGTCTCAAAAAGCTCTATCACAGAGCTTCAGCTGCAACATAATCTGCACTCCAGCCCTTTGCACGCTTTGTAGGAAAAGAAGCCTAATGGGGACTTGCAGCAGGGGAGATGATGTCTGTTATTAGTGTTCTAAGTGAAATAATTTCATTATTGTCATTACATATTATTGATTTAGTGTATTTGGAAGGAGGATGATCTTTTCCCTATAAACACTGTGTCCAAAGTTAAACAATTACCTGTTAGATACTTCTAATCCTGTTGAGGACCTTAGTAACCTTGTTCTGCTGGGAGTGCTGTGGTAGTAGTCATTTCATACCAGATGCTAATATGAGTCTCTGATACAAAAAGGGTCTCCAGACCAAACGTATCGATGCAAATTGCTTCATCTGTATGGAAAGACTGCAGCTGTTTGACAGAACATAACCTCTATTTACTGGTGTCCTACAGCATGGTGCGAAATTGTCTATTAAATGAAGAATGCAATTTATATCCAGGATGACACTGGTTGTATAGGCCATACGGTTTGACCAAGATGCTAAAATTCGCAGTTTTCCCCAAAAACCTGAAGTGTTACTGCGTAGATTATACAGATTTATGTCTTCCTCCTCTGCAGTGTGGTGCTCCCACTACCTTTCAGAAATGCTGCTGCAGCAGTGCCACTCACCAGTGCAGCTCCCAGCCACAGCCACCCCGTCTGTTGACTTCACTGACTGGGCCTGACCTTGCTTAGCTTGTTCAATCCTAACCAAGGTGGTTAAGACTGGACATCATGAGTCATTGCCTAATTTTTCTAAAGTTCAATTTTTGTAAGCTTGTCAAAGAACACAGCTCAGAACTTACATCTCCTCAAAAGCATTTTAGTCAAAAAGCTGAAAGGATCAATAGTCAAGGCCCAATCCTTAAGTCTCCTGATGAAAAAAGCAATACTTCCTTACATCTAGAAAAATTCCAACTGAATTAGAAAATGGAGGAATGGGGAAAAAATTCCTTACATGCAGGAGCTCTAGAATGACATTGGAAGACAGGATACAGGAATGGGTGACTTCCGTTTAAAGTTATGAAATTCTGCAAAAGTTTAAATAAGAATCCTGTAAGGAAGATGAAATTCCTCTTTCCAGTTTATTATTCCTGTGGGGAATAATACATAAATAAATAAATGGGAAAACATAGCAGCTGCTTTAAAATGCCACGAATGTTTCTATCACTATAAACTTTGTTTGGTAGGAATGCATATGTTGTGAAAAACAACATACAAACAGATTTTTCTCTGAGTTAAGCTTTTATTCTAGGAAAGGATCTGCCTCTTCTTTAAAAGTGAGCACCGCTATATTTGTTCTTTGAAAAGAGGCTCCTAGGGAGGCTCTGCAATGTGAGACTGCTCTCACTTCTCCCGTCCACTTGCTCCAAATGCATCAGGCAAACACCGTACCGTGCTGTTCAGGGACAGCCCCTTGCAGGCTGAGGGCTGGCTTGCCTCATGGCATCTTGCATTTTAAGGAGCGGGGAAGCAAGGTAGCCACCTCTCCCTCCTGTGTCCTTGCAAGCAGCAGGCACAGCAGCAGTACCTGTGCTCTCCTGAATGCAGGAAATGTTTCTGACAAACATGTCATTAGCCTTCCTCTCTAAAAGAAGGTGTCAACCTGCTCCCTACTAGGCAGAAGTGTTCAGTGGCAGCTAAATATTGAGCTTCTGTTGTTTCATCCTTTTTGCTCATGGGGCTATGTTGTCCACCTAGATATCTGACCTTAAGCTTTGCCTGAGTTGAAGCTCACTTTGTTTCCCTTTTTCTTCATGTTTGCAGTGGGCCTGTTTGCTGTTAAACAGCAGAAGTGAGGGGTGACCTGATCTGATTGTGAAATACTGTGAAGTCCGAAACTCCACAACATCTCCCTTCTGCCCACACACAGGGCAGCACCTTCTAGCTGGTCTTTCCTGTTAGTTGACCCACTTGCTTAGAGCTGAGCTCAGTGCTTAAAAGCATTTGGCAAGTGCAATGCATATCCGAGAGCAGCACAAGTACCATTTGTGGTCCTTTGCAGAAGGAAAAGCTGCTTATTTGTTTAGGAAATAGAGGCTATCGTGCTTAACTTGTGATATTTCAGTCACTTCCATGGCAACAGCCTCTGAGAGAACAAAGCAGGACTTCAGCAGATCACATAACAGCTTGAAAATGGAATAGGGAAAATTTTACATAGCGACACTGTCAAGTTTCCTTTAACTTCTGAATTTTACCTCAGTTAGTTAACTGATGATTTAATCAGTGAAGTAATTGCTGTACTGCCAAGGAGTTATGGGCAAATTGGCACTGATTTCTTTCGGTTGTCAAGCATCCCTTGTTTTTGTAATGGTAGGGGATGTGCCAGCACAGCGTGGCGCCCCTCTCCCCCTCTGCCCAAGGATAAGACACAGTATCCGGCAGATGCCCTGTGACAATAACTGTAGTTAAGGGGCAGCATCAGTTAGAAATGATGGTCTGGATCAAAGGCAGTGGTATTTTTCCATCCTCTTCCTTGGGCTTCAGATTTGGCCTGATCTTGGAAATATGGCATAGCCCATTGCATGGTCTACTGAGTAAGAGATTGCAAAACACATGGCTGAGTGACAGGATTGTGAACCTCCTGTGTTTAAAGGCAAACCCCTTTACGTTCCCAGTCTGAATTAGATCCAGTCATTGGGATTTTAATCCTCTCACTGCAGTCAGGGAGATGGAGAGACTACTTTACCCCTTGGGTCCTTGTGTTATGAGCATCACTTACACCATTTCCCTTGGCTGGCTCAAGCAGGTAGCACCATAAAGGGTTTACAGTGTCCATGGGTCAAAGGGTTTATTGTTAGGCTTACACGTCCTGCA